>NC_052169.1:1150963-1450963 GCF_902713615.1 Scyliorhinus canicula | reverse complement strand
TGAGTGTGTTTACACAGAGCACACTGTGTGTGTCCTCTCCCAGTGTGTTCACAGTGTGCACTGTGTGTCCCCTTCCAGTGTGTTTACACAGAGCACACTGTCCTCGTCCAGTGTGTTTACACAGTGCACACTGTGTTTCCTATTCCAGTGTCTTCATACAGAGCACACAGTGTGTCCTATTCCAGTGTCTTCATACAGAGCACACTGTGTCCTCTTCCAGTGTGTTTACACAGAGTACACTGTCCTCTTCCAGTGTGTTTACACAGAGTACACTGTCCTCTTCCAGTGTGTTTACACAGAGCACACGGTGCCCTCTCCCAGTGTGTTCACACAGTGCACACTGTGTGTGCCCTCTCCCAGTGTGTTTACACAGTGCACAGTGTCCTCTCCCAGTGTGTTTACACAGTGCACACGGTGCCCTCTCCCAGTGTGTTTACACAGTGCACACTGTGTCCTCTCCCAGTGTGTTTACACAGTGCACACTGTGTCCTCTCCCAGTGTGTTTACACAGTGCACACTGTGTCCTCTCCCAGTGTGTTTACACAGTGCACACTGTGTCCTCTTCCAGTGTGTTTACACAGTGCACACTGTGTCCTCTCCCAGTGTGTTTACACAGAGCACAGTGTTCTCTCCCAGTGTGTTCACACAGAGAACACTGTGTCCTCTCCCAGTGTGTTTACACAGAGAACACTGTGTCCTCTTCCAGTGTGTTTACACAGAGAACACTGTGTCCTCTTCCAGTGTGTTTACACAGTGCACACTGTGTGTGTCCTCTTCCAGTGTGTTTACACAGAGCGCACTGTGTCCTCTCCCAGTGTTTACACAGTGCACACTGTGTGTGTCCTCTTCCAGTGTGTTTACACAGAGCGCACTGTGTCCTCTCCCAGTGTGTTTACACAGTGCACACTGTGTGTGTCCTCTTCCAGTGTGTTTACACAGAGCACACTCCTCTTCCAGTGTGTTTACACAGAGCGCACTGTGTCCTCTCTCAGTGTGTTTACACAGAGCACACTGTGTCCTCTCCCAGTGTGTTTACACAGTGCACACTGTGTGTGTCCTCTTCCAGTGTGTTCACACAGTGCACACTGTGTCCTCTCTCAGTGTGTTCACACAGAGCACACTGTGTCCTCTTCCAGTGTGTTTACACAGAGAACACTGTGTCCTCTTCCAGTGTGTTTACACAGTGCACACTGTCCTCTCCCAGTGTGTTTACACAGAGCGCACTGTGTCCTCTTCCAGTGTGTTCACACAGTGCACACTGTGTCCTCTCCCAGTGTGTTCACACAGAGCACACTGTGTCCTCTTCCAGTGTGTTTACACAGAGCACACTGTGTCCTCTCTCAGTGTGTTTACACAGAGAACACTGTGTCCTCTTCCAGTGTGTTTACACAGAGCACACTGTGTCCTCTCCCAGTGTGTTTACACAGAGCACACTGTGTCCTCTCCCAGTGTGTTCACACAGAGCACACTGTGTCCTCTCTCAGTGTGTTTACACAGAGAACACTGTGTCCTCTTCCAGTGTGTTTACACAGTGCACACTGTGTCCTCTCTCAGTGTGTTCACACAGAGCACACTGTGTCCTCTTCCAGTGTGTTTACACAGAGAACACTGTGTCCTCTCCCAGTGTGTTTACACAGAGAACACTGTGTCCTCTCCCAGTGTGTTTACACAGAGAACACTGTGTCCTCTTCCAATGTGTTTACACAGTGCACACTGTGTCCTCTCCCAGTGTGTTTACACAGTGCACACTGTGTGTGTCCTCTTCCAGTGTGTTTACACAGAGCGCACTGTGTCCTCTTCCAGTGTGTTTACACAGAGCACACTGTGTCCTCTCCCAGTGTGTTTACACAGAGCACACTGTGTCCTCTCCCAGTGTGTTTACACAGAGCACACTGTGTCCTCTCCCAGTGTGTTTACACAGTGCACACTGTGTGTGTCCTCTTCCAGTGTGTTTACACAGAGCACTCTGTGTCCTCTCCCAGTGTGTTTACACAGAGCACACTGTGTCCTCTCCCAGTGTGTTTACACAGTGCACACTGTGTGTGTCCTCTTCCAGTGTGTTTACACAGAGCACACTGTGTCCTCTCCCAGTGTGTTTACAGAGTGCACACTGTGTCCTCTTCCAGTGTGTTTACACAGTGCTCACTGTGTCCTCTCCCAGTGTGTTCACACAGAGCACACTGTGTCCTCTCCCAGTGTGTTCACACAGAGCACACTGTGTCCTCTTCCAGTGTGTTTACACAGTGCTCACTGTGCCCTCTCCCAGTGTGTTTACACAGTGCACACTGTCCTCTCCCAGTGTGTTTACACAGTGCTCACTGTGTCCTCTCCCAGTGTGTTCACACAGAGCACACTGTGTCCTCTCCCAGTGTGTTTACACAGTGCACACTGTGCCCTCTGCCAGTGTGTTTACACAGAGAACACTGTGTCCTCTTCCAGTGTGTTTACACAGAGAACACTGTGTCCTCTTCCAGTGTGTTTACACAGAGCACACTGTGTCCTCTCCCAGTGTGTTTACACAGTGCACACTGTGTCCTCTTCCAGTGTGTTTACACAGAGCACACTGTGTCCTCTCCCAGTGTGTTTACACAGAGCACACTGTGTCCTCTTCCAGTGTGTTCACACTGTGCTCACTGTGTCCTCTTCCAGTGTGTTCACACTGTGCTCACTGTGTCCTCTCCCAGTGTGTTTACACAGAGCACACTGTGTCCTCTTCCAGTGTGTTCACACTGTGCTCACTGTGTCCTCTCCCAGTGTGTTTACACAGAGCACACTGTGTCCTCTTCCAGTGTGTTTACACAGTGCACACTGTGTCCTCTCCCAGTGTGTTTACAGAGTGCGCACTGTGTCCTCTCCCAGTGTGTTTACACAGTGCACACTGTGTCCTCTCCCAGTGTGTTCACACAGTGCACACTGTGTCCTCTCCCAGTGTGTTTACACAGTGCACACTGTGTGTGTCCTCTCCCAGTGTGTTTACACAGTGCACACTGTGTCCTCTCCCAGTGTGTTCACACAGTGCACACTGTGTGTGTCCTCTCCCAGTGTGTTCACACAGAGCACACTGTGTCCTCTCCCAGTGTGTTTACACAGTGCACACTGTGTCCTCTCCCAGTGTGTTTACACAGTGCACACTGTGCCCTCTGCCAGTGTGTTTACACAGAGCACACTGTGTCCTCTTCCAGTGTGTTTACACAGAGCACACTGTGTGTGCCCTCTCCCAGTGTGTTTACACAGTGCACACTGTGTCCTCTTCCAGTGTGTTTACACAGAGCACACTGTGTCCTCTCCCAGTGTGTTTACACAGTGCACAATGTGCCCTCTGCCAGTGTGTTTACACAGAGCACACTGTGTGTTTCCTCTTCCAGTGTGTTTACACAGTGCACAATGTGCCCTCTGCCAGTGTGTTTACACAGAGCACACTGTGTCCTCTTCCAGTGTGTTTACACAGTGCACACTGTGTGTTTCCTCTTCCAGTGTGTTTACACAGTGCACAGTGTCCTCTTCAGTGTGTTTACACAGAGCACACTGTGTCCTCTTCCAGTGTGTTTACACAGTGCACACTGTGTGTGCCCTCTCCCAGTGTGTTTACACAGTGCACACTGTGTCCTCTCCCAGTGTGTTCACACAGAGCACACTGTGCCCTCTCCCAGTGTGTTTACACAGAGCACACTGTGTCCTCTCCCAGTGTGTTTACAGAGTGCACACTGTGTCCTCTTCCAATGTGTTTACACAGAGCACACTGTGTCCTCTTCCAGTGTGTACACACTGTGTGTGACTCCGCACTGTGGATGCGATTTTGCCCTGCTGGAAAACCCCTGATCTGAAATGGAGAATGTTTTGTTCTGATGATTTCAGTCGTCTCTCTGCTGTTTCTGTTGTCAGCTGGACACTGTTATTGACATTATCACATTTTCTGTTTTTATACATTATATAATTAACACTTTCTGTACAAAGTGGCAACTAACAATGCCATGTGTTTACAGCTTGGAATGTATCAGAAAGCCTTTGAACATCTCGGAAACGCACTCACCTATAACCCCAACAATTACAAGGTACGGACTCTAACCTGTTTGGGTAGAAGCTACGGTTCAAGCATTTAATAACTTCTAATTTAATTATTCAAAAGGTGTGTTTGCTTAACCATATTATCATGATTGGTTAGTGTTCAAATATCCTATACTAAATCAGAAAACATGCTTATTCAGCAAGGCAAGGATTGTTCAGCATCCGGGGTCAAAGATCTGAGAGCTGTATTCAAATTATTGGTGAATTCACTTATGTTGGGACCGCGGGGTCTGTGGGACTGGAATTGACCGTGCACTCGCCCAGGGTCTCGTAACATTACAGATTTGCTCTCAATTAAACACTTCAAGGTGATTGTTTCCTGTTTGCTTGTGATATTTAAGGCTGGAATGTATAGTAAGCGATGGTGTTAGATTCTCATTATTTAATGAGGTGTATTTATTGCTGTTTTTGTTTTTGCTCAGGCTATACTGGCTGCAGGCAGTATGATGCAGACTCACAGTGACTTTGATGTTGCTCTGAGTAAGTACAGAATAGCAGCACATGCTGTACCCGAGAGCCCGCCCCTGTGGAACAATATTGGAATGTGCTTCTTTGGAAAGAAGAAATATGTAGCAGTGAGTACAACGAGGAGCTTCTGTGCAAAGTCCCAACCAGTTACTGTGCTGCTCTCATAACCAATAGGGTTTGGTTTTGTGATAATAAGTCTGTGAGTGGGAGCCCGAATGTTGCTACCTAAGCTTGCTGTGATGGTGGTCCTGTAGATAGGCCATAATCTGTCCTCTCTGTCCCTTGATTGGATCAGAACAGGCTGTTGAACCGCTCAGATCCGCTCATGTACCCAGCACGTTTTCTGCAGCGCACAGGCTCCAGTTATCCTCTCTACCCACTGCCAATCAGCATGAAGCGTACCTTGCCGATTGAAATCTGTTCATGTCAGCAGAGTAGGAACTCAGTACAGAGGGCTCTTGGTACCCAGCGTACTGCCATCAACCCCTCTACAATGGCAGCTTCCTCAGAGCAAAGGACCTACTGTGTGTCCGACTACCTGGGCGGCTAAATTACACAGTTGCCTTCATCAAAGACCAAATCCAACCTGTCTTACCCTTCCGGAAACAGCTGACATTCAGTCAATCAGGAGCCCTAGCAAAACTGGAGTCAATGGGAATCCGGGGCAAACTCTCCGCTCGTTGGAGTCGTACCCGACACAAAGGAAGATGGTTGTGGTGGTTGGAGGTCAATCATCTCAACTCTAGGACATCACTGCAGGAGTTCTTCCGGGTAGTGTCCGATAGAACATAGAAAAATACAGCACAGAACAGGCCCTTCGGCCCACGATGTTGTGTCGAACTGTTGTCCTATCATAGAATTTACAGTGCAGAAGGAGGCCATTCGGCCCATCGAGTCTGCACCGGCTCTTGGAAAGAGCACCATACCCAAGGTCAACACCTCCACCCTATCCCCATAACCCAGTAACCCCACACAACACTAAGGGCAATTTTGGACACTAAGGGCAATTTATCATGGCCAATCCACCTAACCTGCACATCTTTGGACTGTGGGAGGAAACCGGAGCACCCGGAGGAAGCCCACGCACACACGGGGAGGATGTGCAGACTCTGCACAGATAGTGACCCAAGCCGGAATCGAACCTGGGACCCTGGAGCTGTGAAGCAGTTGTGCTATCCACAATGCTACCATGCTGCCCAATCATCTTCAGCTGCTTCATACATGACCCTCCTTCCAACAGAAGATCAGATGTGGGGATGTTCACTGATGATTGCACAATGTTCAGCACCATTCACAATTCCTTAGTCACTGAAGCATGCTATGTCCAAATGCAGCAAGACCTGGACAATATCCAGGCTTGGGCTGACAAGTGACAAGTTACATTTGTGCCTCAGAAGTGTCAGACATTGACCATCTCCAACATCACCCCTTGACATTCAATACCATTACCATCACTGAATCCCCCACTATCAACATCCTGGGGGTTACCATTGATCAGAAACTGAACTGGACCCAGCCACATTAATACTGTGGCTACCAGAGCAGGTCAGAGGCTGGGAATCCTGTAGCGCATGACTCACCTCCTGACCCTCCCAAAGCCTGTCCACCATCTACAAGGCACAAGTCAGGAATGTGATGGAATACTCTCCACTTGCCTGGATGAGCGCAGCTCCAACAACACTCAAGAAGCTCAACACCATCCAGGACAAAGCAGCCCCGCTTGATTGCTCCCCCCTCCACAAACATTCTCTCCCTCCACCACCGACACACAGTGGCAGCCGTGTGTACCATCTACAAGATGCACTGCAGCAACTCACCAAGGCTCCTCAGGCAGCACCTTCCAAACCCACGACCACTACCATCTAGAGGGACAAGAGCAGCAGATACCTGGGAACCCCACCACCTGGAGGTTCCTCTCCAAGTCACTCACCACCCTGACTTGGAAATATATCGGCCGTTCCTTCAGTGTCACTGGGCAACATCGTGGAACTCCCTCCCTCACAGCACAGTGGATGTAGCTACACCCGCAGGGTTTGTAGCAGTTCAAGAAGGCAGCTCACCACCACCTTCTCCACGGCAATTCAGGACGGGCAATAAATGCTGGCCTAGCCAACAACACCCACATCCTGTAAAAAATGAATTAAAAAGAAAGATGTTGAGGGATAACGCTTTCCATTGGTCAGAATTGGATTGTCGGTCATTGTCAGTCCCAACCCAGCACTCTGACCTCGCTTCATCCAGCATCATTTCACTCATTTATTTATGTATCTTCAGATACCTTTTGGTCATAAATGATGATTTAAACATTAAAGCAACTCCTTAATCTCGGTTAGTGAATGGCTGTTGTGCTGTTTATTTTGCTCCAGGCTATCAGTTGTTTGAAGCGAGCTAACTACCTGGCTCCCTTTGATTGGAAGATTCTCTATAACCTGGGATTGGTGCACCTGACAATGCAGCAACATGCGTCAGCATTCCACTTCCTGAGCGCTGCCATCAACATACAGCCGAGGATGGGCGAGTTGTACATGCTGTTGGCTGGTGAGTGCGGAGTCTGCCTCAGTGAAGCGACAGCATTTGATTAATGGAACCACTGGCCCTTCCCAACACTCACACCTCCATCCAGTGCAGGAGTCACCGATACGGATGCTCCTCTCAGCACAGCCATCCCTCACCATCTCTCCTGGAAATGCTGATTCCTTGGTGGACCTTACCCAGTACCTACCCCCGTGTCAGTAAGAGCTGAGACAGTGACAGGTCATCACATCATGCCCAAGTTCAGTCCTGTTCTCATACTCCACTTCCTTCATAGGTTTGCTGGGTAACCGTTCAGGGCAGAACCCATGTTCGATTTATTCATTTTTGCCCTAAGCCAGGGTCATGTGACACTCTCTAGCATACCGACCCATCCAAGATCAGCAAAGCTTTCAGAGACTGCTGCTTGAACCGTTGCCCCTCAGGATCCCCATTTGGGAAGCAGCAGCAGATAAATTTACCAAATGCCCCCATTCTCATCGGGGAGCTACACAGCAGCAATAATCTGTCACACCCTGGAGAAATGCTGAACCCTCACACCCTGGGGACACAAGCGTGATAAAGAACAAAGAAAAATTACAGCACAGGAACAGGCCCTTCGGCCCTCTAAGCCTGCGCCGATCCAGATCCTCTATCTAAAACTGTCGCCTATTTTCTAAGGATCTGCATCCCTCTGCTCCCTGCCCATTCATGTATCTGTCTAGATACATAGAACATACAGTACAGAAGGAGGCCATTCAGCCCAACAAGTCTTCACCGACCCACTTAAGCCCACACCTCCACCCTATCTCCGTAATCTAATAACCCCTCCTAACTTTTTTTTGGACACTAAGGGCAATTTAGCATGGCCAATCCACCTAACCTGCACATCTTTGGACTGTGGGAGGAAACCGGAGCATCCGGAGGAAACCTACGCAGACACTGGGAGAACATGCAGACTCTGCACAGTCAGTGACCCAGTGGGGAATTGAAACTGGGACCCTGGCGCTGTGAAGCCACAGTGCTAACCACTGCGCCACATGCCACCCTCCAGTACCCCACTCGATTTGTAATTTCTTGCTTAAAATTCCAATAAGTATTGGAATTAAACAGCACCTTTGACAAAGAAAAATATTCAAAGGCATTTCATGGAGGAATTAAAATGTGATGCAATTGTGTGGAGGATTGAAGAGTAAAACCTCCAGGTGTACGGACAGATTGGCAGTTTGTGCTCAGGCTTGTGAAGTCTGAGGGAGGGGTTTAATCCAGCCAGGGAACTGGCATCTCTGACTCCTGACGGTGGAGCGATTTACAAAAGGTCAGAGATCGAGGAACAAAAGATTTGGGACTGGGCAGAGGGCTGAGGAGGTCTGAGCTTGTGTGGGGTGAACCCGTGAAGAGAGTTGTTGATGAAATAGGATCTCCCTGTGAGTGTTGTGATTGTGTAAAATTCACTTCTTGCTGTTCCAGTGACACTAACGAACCTGGCAGATCCTGACAATGCAAAGAGAGCCTACGAGCGAGCTGTGAGTTTGGAGCAGTGAGTATTATTGGGCCAAGTGTGGATTCATTGTGTTTTCTTTATTCCTTCATGGGATGTGAGTGTCACTGGGGGGGTCAGCATATTGCCCTCCCGCATTGTCCTTGAACTGAGTGTCTCGCTCGGCAGTGAACTCTCATTGCTGTGGGTCTGGAGTCACATGTAGGTCAGACCAGGTATTGATGGCAGATCTCCTTCCCGAAGGCGTGATGAAGATTCAGTAACAATTGGTAGATCTGTTGTGACATCTTCCTCCACCAAACTGATGAAGACAAAGCTTCCATTTTGTTCCATGGTGTGGCCTTTCTGATAATTTAAGAATCTTTATTTTTACTCGATATAGTCTCTATTCTCTCTTTTGTGTTGCAACAATGCAGACTATTTTGCATGATCCTGTTCCAGTCTGTGGTTAGGGCACCTTTTTCTGACCAACAGACTAGCCTGTGTTCTGATATTGTGCTTTATCATTTTTTTCACAGATTGTAATGAATGTTGCTTTAATGACTTTCCCACTTATACTGCTGCTGACGCACCAGAACGTGAAGCTTGCGATCTGCTTTATTTCTCAGTCACGTGGAGCGTTTTTTCTCAACTAATCTTTTCCCCTTGTCTCGTGAGGGCTCTCATACTAGGGAACAGGTTTCAAAGGTATCAACTGCCCTCCAGGACCACACTCCAAGTGGCTTTTCCCCCTATGAGTATTGACAGACTGTTAAACCAGGCAGAGCAGCATAGCTGAACCCGACCGTGTCCTCACTCCACTAGAGAGAGCGGGTCCCTGCTTCACACCCACAGGTTGGAACTGTACAACCTTGAATATGTGGCTAACATCACTGAGCTCAGTGGAATCAGTGTATCAACACTGACAGGAACAGGAGTGTATGTCACTTACACACAGCCAGGTCGATGGCAAATGGAATGTTGGTGTTTATTACAAGGGGAATTGAATATAAAAGTAAGCCAGAGTTGTCACAGCTGTACAGACCTCACCTGGGGTATTGTGTACAGTTTTGGTCTCTCTACTTACAAAAAGTAAATATAATTACATGATTCCCACTGGACAGTAGGCGGGCGAACTCCCTGATCCTCAGCTTTCGGCTCAGCGAGGAGCTTGGCGAACCGTCTGGTAGGCAGAGAGTCTTGCTCACCCCATGGGGCCAACAGTCTTGGTGCCATGTTTAAAGGGCACATGGAGAATCATTCACTCAGCTCAGGCCAGGAGGCCTTCACTAGCTTCCAGAGTCCTTGTGGCCGCAGAGGAAGCTTGCCGATGTGAACAACCACACCCCAGGACACATGGCGTCTCTGGCATTGCCTTTCACTCATCTCTCGTTAAACACAAACCGGGTACACATCCATGGTCAGGCCAGTGCTTGCTCTTGCAGTGGACCCTGTTTGTCAGCCTCTGAGTCCCCTGTTCCTCATGGCCCTGTGCCAACCAGCAATGGGACCTCCTCCTCCTCATCTGGATGAGAGCCATTTGTTAACGGTACTTGAGTGAAGTACTGCGAGGTCCCCAAGAAGGAGAAAGCAACATTTATTTATTTTTAAAATAAATTTAGAGTACCCAATTTTTTTTTTCCAATTAAGGGGCAATTTAGCGTGGCCAATCCACCTACCCTGCACATCTTTGGGTTGTGGGGGCGAAACCCCGCAAACACGGGGAGAATGTGCAAACTCCACACGGACAGTGACCCAGAGCCGTGATCGAACCTGGGACCTCAGCGCCGTGAGGCCGCAGTGCTAACCCACTGCGCCACCGTGCCGCCCTATGTAATTTCAAGAAGGAGTTGGATATAGTTCTCGGAGGTAAAGGGATATGGGGGAGAAGGCGGGATCAGGGTATTGAACTTGATTAAAAGCCATGCTCAATGAATGGGGGAGCAGGCTCGAAGGGCCAAATGGCCTCCTCCTGCTTTTTCTATATTTCTATGTATGGGTGAGATACTGATGCAAATAAAGATTCTGACGTAGTTCACGGGGCTGGTTTAGCACACTGGGCTAAATCACTGGCTTTTAAAGCAGACCAAGGCAGGCCAGCAGCACGGGTTCAATTCTGGTACCAGCCTCCCCGAACAGGCGCCGGAATGTGGCGACTAGGGGCTTTTCACAGTAACTTCATTTGAAGCTTACTTGTGATAATAAGCGATTTTCATCGGGAAACTCAACCCGCTTTGAAAATCAGCAGAACAAAATTCCAAGATTCTCCTGCCGTTAGGAAACAGGTTTATTGCCTCCCGCCGGATGAAGTGCACTGTCCGCCGTGATCATCTTTTACTGAGAATATCCAACCTCTCTCTCCTCTGCAGGTTAAACCCACTGGTGAACTTAAACTATTCCATTTTACTGTACAACCAAGGGGACAGGAAGGGAGCTCTGAACCAATACCAGGAGATGGAGAAGAAGGTGTCGAAACTCAAGGCCAGCAGTGATGTGCTGGAGTTCGATCCAGAGGTACTTCCACGGCATCTCATTATCCCAATGTCCTAACTGCTGCCAGCCTGTTGCAAATCAAGTAGTCTTGAATCCAAGACTCCATCTCAACTCTCCGATCACAAAATGTTATCATTCAGTGTTTCATCTCTGACACCATACGCAGGATTTTAAATTCCACACTTATTATCTATCATTGTTCCCCACTTTGCTGCAATGCCTGCCCTACTCTCTCAATCCAAACCTACTGTTCAACCCTCGGGGCTCTTGACCCTTCGCCTGTGCTTAATACAACTTAAAAACTTCACATTGTGAGTGTTCCTGTTGCAGTTTGTATCTGAAAAATGATATTACATGAAGATTATTTTAGTAAGGGCGCCGAGGATTATGGAGTAGGAGTGGTTAGATTGAGGTGAGGTAAAGCTCTCGGGGTTGAATGGCACTCACTGTCCCTGTTCTTATTGGAGCTGCAGAGTTTTGGCTAAGATGTTAAACTGAGGCTCTGTATTCAGGTAGACATTAACAAATCCTGTGGTGATATTGAGGTATTAAGGATATTAAGGTAAAAATATTAAGGGAGATAAATATTAAGGTAGAAAAATATTACGGTAGATAAGTTCCCAGGGCCGGATGGGATCTACCCCAGAATACTGAAGGAGGCTAGAGAGGAAATTGCTGAGGCCTTGACAGAAATCTTTGGATCCTCACTGTCTTCAGGTGATGTCCCGGAGGACTGGAGAATAGCCAATGTTGTTCCTTTGTTTAAGAAGGGTAGCAAGGATAATCCAGGGAACTACAGGCCGGTGAGCCTTACGTCAGTGGTAGGGAAATTATTGGAGAGAATTCTTCGAGACAGGATCTACTCCCATTTGGAAGCAAATGGACATATTAGTGAGAGGCAGCATGGTTTTGTAAAGGGGAGGTCGTGTCTCACTAACTTGATAAGAGTTTTTCGAAGAGGTCGCAAAGATGATTGATGCAGGTAGGGCTGTGGATGTTGTCTATATGGACTTCAGTAAGGCATTTGACAAGGTCCCTCATGCCAGACTGGTACAAAAGGTGAAGTCAAACGGGATCAGGGGTTAGCTGGCAAGGTGGATACAGAACTGGCAAGGTCATAGAAGGCAGAGAGTAGCAATGGAAGGGTGCTTTTCTAATTGGAGGGCTGTGACTAGTGGTGTTCCGCAGGGATCAGTGCGGGGACCTTTGCTGTTCGTAGTCTATATAAATGATTTGGAGGAAAATGTAACTGGTCTGATTAGTAAGTTTGCAGACGACACAAAGGGTGGTGGAATAGTGGATAGCGATGAGGACTGTCAGAGGATACAGCAGGATTTAGATCGTTTGGAGACTTGGGCGGAGAGATGGCAGATGGAGTTTAATCCGGACAAATGTGAGGTAATGCATTTTGGAAGGTCTAATGCAGGTAGGGAATATACAGTGAATGGTAGAACCCTCAAGAGTATTGACAGTCAGAGAGATCTTGGTGTACAGGTCCACAGGTCACTGAAAGGGGCAACACAGGTGGAGAAGGTGTCAAGAAGGCATACGGCATTCTTGCCTTCATTGGCCGGGGCATTGAGTATAAAAATTGGCAAGTCATGTTGCAGCTGTATAGAACCTTAGTTAGGCCACACTTGGAGTATAGTGTCCAATTCTGGTCGCCACACTACCAAAAGGATGTGGAGGCTTTAGAGAGGGTGCAGAAGAGATTTACCAGGATGTTGCCTGGTATGGAGGGCATTAGCTATGAAGAGCGGTTGAATAAATTTGGTTTGTTCTCACTGGAACGACGGAGGCTGAGGAGCGATCTGATAGAGGTCTACAAAATTATGAGGGGCATAGACAGAGTGGATAGTCAGAGGCTTTTCCCCAGGGTAGAGGGGTCAATTACTAGGGGGCATAGGTTTAAGGTGCGAGGGGCAAGGTTTAGAGGAGATGTACAAGGCAAGTTTTTTTTACGCAGAGGGTAGTGGGTGCCTGGAACTCGCTGCCGGAGGAGGTGGTGGAAACAGGGGCGATAGTGACGTTTAGGGGCATCTTGACAAATACATGAAAAGGATGGGAATAGAGGGATACGGATTCAGGAAGTGTAGAAGATTTTAGTTTAGACGGGCAGCATGGTCAGCACGACCATTGGAGGGCTGAAGGGCCTGTTCTTGTGTTGTACTTTTCTTTGTTCTTTGTTCTTTATTTGAAAAGGTCTGTGTGTTCTCCAGGTGTGCTGGCTAATGATTTACCCTCAAACAGCGCCAACGAGACTAGATTAACTAAACGTTAATCTCATTGCTGTTCACGAGATCTGTGGTGTGCAAATTCACTTTCAGGTTTGCCTAGAGATTTGATAAGATGCAAAAATAAATGCAATTCCCTTCCTTGTAGGTCATCATAGTATCCCTACAGTGCAGAAGGAGGCCATTTTGCCCATCAGGTCTGTACTGTCCTTTTCCTGGTCCATTCTCCCGCCCTATCTCCATAATCCAACCTAACCTTTGGGCACTTCAGGACCATTAAAAAAAAACAAATTTAGAGTACCCAATTCATTTTTTCCAATTAATTTGCCCCTCAATTTATTGTGACCAATCCACCTACCCTGCACATCTTTGGGTTGTGGGGACGAAACCCACGCAAACACGCGGGGAATGTGCAAACTCCACACGGACAGAGACCCAGAGCCAGGATTGAACCTGGGACCTCAGCGCGTGAGGCAGCAGGGCTAACCGACTACGCCACCGTGCTGCCCGACACTAAGGACCCTTGATCAAGGCCAATCTACCTAACCTCTATATCTTTAGGCTGTGGGAGGGAACCGGGGCATCCAAAATAAACCCATGCAGACACGGGGAGAATGTGCAAACTGCTCACAGTCACCCAAGTCCCTGGTATAGTGCATTACATTCTGCAGTTCTGTTATGATCTCAACTCTCTGGTAGACCCAGTATCCCTAAGTCACTACCGCTTGAGATCTATGAATGTCAGTTAAAAGGTTATTGTTCTATTGATTGACTTTACTGTATTCCTCTATAACGACAACTGACAGGCTGGTTTTCATTTAGAGTGTTATGTTTCAAAGCATATAAAGGTAATTTTATCAACCTTGTGCTTCCATTTAGAGGCTTCAACCCTCCCAGGTGCACACATCAGGAACTTGAATATCATTCCTCGTGACTTTCCTTCAATTCTATTAAACGATTCTCATGATCCAGTGCTAAATGTTCTAGGTCAGACAGTGCGAGCGAAGACTAAAGTGAGTAATTAACGCCTTCTCTCTGCTGCTTCCAGCTGGTAGACATGGCTCAGAAGATTGGAGCTGCTCTTCAGGTTGGTGAGAATTTGGTCTGGACAAAACCAACAAAGGACTCCAAATTGAGAGAGCGGCCAGCAGCATCTGGTAAATCCAGCGCAAACCAGCAGCCCCTAGGCTCCAACAAGGCTCTGGGCCAGGCTATGTCCTCAGCCGCAGGGTACAGCAAGACCATGCAGCTTTCTGCAGGTAAGAAGCAGCTAGTGGGTGGAGGCCTGCCCAGCTGGGGCGTGTTATCGGACAATGTAAACGGCATCCTGGATGGGGTGACCAGCGTTCTGGTAGTGCCATGCAGCTTTCTGCAGGTAAGAAGCAGCTTATTGAACTCTGACTTCCAAGCGATCAATACTGCAAAAGTAGCAACGTTTGCTGCATCTGGAGAAAATAATCACTGCCCTTTAATAGAGAGGTCTTAGATATTTGTATCTTTTAGTTCTGATAATTAAAAAATAATGAAGGGTTTCCTGAGTGTAATTTTATGCATTTACGTATAAATGTTTGTGCGATGAACAGCAAGGACAGCTACGGTGGTGCAGTGGGTTAGCGCTGCTGCCTCACGCTGCTGAGGACCCGGGTTCAATCCCAGGCTCTGGGTCACTGTCCGTGTGGAGTTTGCACATTCTCCCCGGGTCTGCGTGGGTCTCACCCCCACAACCCAAAGATGTGCAGGCTAGGTGATTTTGCCACGCTGATTTGCTCCTTAATTGGAAAGAAAGAATTGGTTACTCTAAATTTAAAACAAATCGACATGTGAACAGCGGGGAATTGCTATCTCAGTCCTCTGCACGGTAGGGTTAGGGTGACTGCGTGGAGTTTGCACAGTCTCGTGTCTGTGTGGGTTTCCTCCAGGTGCTCCGGTTTCCTACAGTCCAAAGGTATGCAGGTTATGCCCCTTAGTGTCCAAAGATGTGCAGGTTAGCTGGGGTTACAGGGAGTGGGCCTTTTTACGGTGCTCTTTCAGAGGGTTAGTGCAGACTCGATGGGCAGAATGGTCTCCTACCCTTTGGGAATTCTATGGTTCTACGGAGGGTAATGAACAAACTTTGGACAGATGAGATTTGGGGTATATACTGACATAGATTGAAAATTGATTCATGGACAGAAAACAGACTAGGTATAAATGGGTCATTCATACATTGCCAGGCTGTTACTAGTGGGATACCACAAGGATCAGTGCTGGGCTAGCAGCTGTTCACAATCTATACCAATGATTTGGAGATGGGGACCAATGTAATATTTACAAATTAGTCTCTGACGCTAGGTGGGAAATCAAGTTGTGAGGAGGATGCAAAGAGACCTCAAGGGAATTTAGACAGGCTTAGTTAGTGGGCAAAGAACAAAGAAAAGTACAGCACAGGAACAGGCCCTTCGGCCCTCCAAGCCTGCGCTGACCATGTTGCCCGTCTAAACTAAAATCTTCTACACTTCCAGGGACAATATCCCTCTATTTCCATCATATTCGTGTATTTGTCAAGATGCCCCTTAAACGTCACTATGTCCCTGCTTCCACCACCTCCTCCGGCAGCGAGTTCCAGGCACCCACTATCCTCTGTGTAAAAAAAACTTGCCTCGTACATCTCCCCTAAACCTTGCCTCTTGCAACTTAAACCTTTGACCCCTCTACCCTGGGAAACTATCCACTCTTTCTATGCCCCTCATATTTTTGTAGACCTCTATCAGGTTGCCCCTCAACCTCCGTCATTCCAGTGAGAACAAACCGGGTTTATTCAACCTCTCCTCATAGCTAATGCCCTCCATACCAGGCAACATCCTGGTAAATCTCTTCTGCACTCTCTCTAAAGCCTCCATATCCTTCTGGTAGTGTGGTGACCAAAACTGAACACCATACTCCAAGTGTGGCCTAACTAAGGTTCTATACAGCTGCAACATTGACTTGCCAATTTTTATACTCAATGCCCCGGCCAATGGAGGCAAGCATGCCGTATGCCTTCTTGACACCTTCTCCACATGTGTGACAAGAATGACAAATGGAATATAAGGTGGAAAAATGTGAAGTTGTTCACTTTGGTAAGAAAAACAGAAATGCAGAGGGTTTCTTAAATGGTGAGATTGAGAAGTGTTGGTGTCCAAAGGGACCTGGGTGACTTGTTCATGAGTCACGAAAGCTCCTGTGGAAATGCAGCAAGCAATTAGGAAGGCAAATGGTATCTTGTTGCAGGAGGATTTGAGTAGATGAGTGGAAGATTATTGCTGCAATTGTACAGAACCTTGGTGAGGCCACACCTGAATTCTGTAGAGTTTAGAAGAATGAGAGGTGATCTCATTGAAACCTACAAATTATTACAGGGCTTTACTGGTAGATGCAGAAAGGATGTTTCCCTTCTGAGGGCCCAGAAGCAGGGGGCAGAATCAGGGGCGGGCTGTAGGACTGAGGTGAGGAGGAACCTCTTTCATTCAGAAGGTGGTGATCTTTGCAATTCTTCACCCCAGAGGCTACGGAAACCAAGTCACTGAGAGTATTCAAGGCAGAGATCGACACATTTCTAAATGTTAATGATATGAGTCCTCACGAGTCCCACATGGATACCATAATCAACCTCCCCATGGCACTTGTGAGCTTCCTGCTAGTGGGTGGAGGCCTGCCCAGCTGGGGCGCGTTATCGGACAATGTAAACGGCGTCCTGGATGGGGTGACCAGCGTTCTGGTAGTGCCGACGGGGACTGAACGTGTGTGTACACGCTCCCATAGTGGCCATTTTCTATGACTACAATATACTCGCGTTTATTCACCTACAAGGACCTCCTGAGGTCTCACTGCATGAAGATGTGGAGGTGGAAGAACACCAATATCTGGTCAAATGGCAGAGCAGACCTGAGGGGATGGAAACCTATTCCTGGTCTGAATCAGAAAATCAATTGTCTGACCAACTCTGTAATAATGGCTTCACCAATACTTTTCACAAATTTATCATTACTCTTAAAATCTTATTTATTCAATCCAAAATTAAGGTTGGCATTTTCTATCTCCTGTTAATACTTTCAGGAAATTATGCTTTTGAATCCTTATATCTCTTTGACATCCAAATCTTTCTATTAAATATATATTCCCAATACGTGTGTGTATGTTGTAACAACCCTTGTGTTTCCCATATCGTTTCCCTTGAATGATCTCCTCTGCAGTCTAAGCTTTTTCATGGTGGTTGAAATGTAAATCCCCTTCCTGGATATGTGAACCTGTGTTTGATTTACCTGCTGTAACTTGCCAGGCTGTGTAACAAACATGGTTTATATGATGTAAGTGCTGGAGCCTTGACAGTGAACGAACTGAATTGTCTTCACTGCAGGTGGATTTCCAAGCCGAGTACCGAAACCTCCATCGTTACCCTTGGAACCAGAGGCGAGTGCGGATCCAGACACCGAGGACCTGAACAGAAAGCAGGAGCTGAGATAGTTAGGACTGAGCATCGGTGACCACAGGCCACATCCCTAGAATAGGTAATTAAATTCAATTAAAAAACCAGCACCACTCCAAACGCTCACGGCTGAGTCTCTGAGACTGTACGAGGCCATTGGAATGAAGGCTGCTGCAGTGTCTCCAACATCCAGACCATCGGCAGGGCTGAGCTTTACAAAAGGCACAAATGCTGGAAATCTGAAAAAGACGCAGAATTTGTCAAAGAAAGATTGGTTCCAACAGTGTCGCAGGAGGGAGTCAATCCCGGATGGGCCCAGCTAAGGCATCTCCAGAGGTGTCTGCCCCAGGGTCACATAAACCTTTGTCTTGCCAGGGGAGGGGTCACCCAGGCCATTCTGCACCCCCCCTCCCCCCGCCCCACACACAGCTCCCAAACTTCAACATGCCCCTCATTGTTGTAACAAGGATGAGCAGACTTTGAAATATTCAGGCCATTTGCCCTGATTTACGGAGGTTCCTCCTCTCCCAGGCATCCTGCTGTCCCCAGCATTTTGGTACAAGTAATTTTCTGCCAATTTGAGGACTTTTTCAATGTAGTTATGGCAGGTGAGCACAGCTATTTCTGGGGCAATGATTGACCAACTTGTGCCTGGGGTAAGTGATTTTAAGTTCAGATTCTTGGTCAGCGCGTTGTTAGCTGGTCTCTGCCAGGACTAGTTGAGGAATCTGCATTTTGTCCTTGTGCTGGGGTTGGGTTTATTCCAATAGTAATTGGAAATGAGCAAGTTCTGAGAGGAAATTCTGCCGAGCAGAGGATGGGGCGTAACAGAGGTGACTGAACAGGGTTCACACAAGATGGACGCTACCAGGGCAAGTATTAGCATTGTCACCCTGGAACTGAGCCCTGGGGGAGGTGTCAGAAATACAGATTACCTGGGAGTGAGAAGCAAGATGGTCAAGAGGGGCTGTACCTTTTCTTTCAAACATTTGCTGACAAACTGGGTAGCTATTGATACAATTCATACACAAAAGCTGTAGAAGGAGGAAGTTCTGTTGTTTACCGACCCATAAAACCATCTCAATAAACTGAAGCATATTTGTACAAAGGCTGTATTATCCGCCCACTTTGATACAAGTTTCCATTGCGTGCACAGAGATTGCTTTTGTCTGCACTGTGGATAAAGGGTCAGTTATGGCACAATGTGTAATGTAATTGCTTTCACATCTTGGGATCAGTTGTATTTGTAGAGTGTTAATTTTCAGTGATGAAAGAGCTATTGTGGAGGAATCTGGCATTATCTTTTGAGAGCTCTGCAATGGTGACATGCGTTTCTGTAAGTAGAATTGTACAATGTTACAGCATGAAGAGGCTGCACTGAGTCTCTGCTCTCTAATCCTTCCTTGTACCCGAACCTTTTTATTTATCCATTTCCCTTTTCAAAACTGTTATGAATCTCATGTCCTTATTATTGGATTGGGAGAAAAAACTCATAACATCTTCATTCTCTTGATTGATTTACCAAGAGGCCACAAACAAGTGGAAACAGCTTTTTGTAATTTACTTCTCAAACCCAGCACCCCCTCCCCAAGCCTTTATTTTACTGAAACAAACGGCCGTTTGTCTCTCCTCCAGCCCCAGATCATCTCCTCCGCACGGCCGTGTCGTTATGTGCCCGACGCTGGACGGTGCTTTAGCAAAACCGATCGGTCTGTCTGAAATAGAATGTTCCAAAGGATTGGTATCAGAAAAATGTGACAGGGTAGCACGGTGGCCCAGTGGTTAGCACTGCTGCCTCACGGCACTGAGGTCCCAGGTTCAATCCCGGCTCGGGGGTCACTGTCAGTGCGGAGTTTGCACATTCTCCCAGTGTTTGCGTGGATTTCACCCCCACAACACAAAGATGAGCAGGGTAGGTGGATTGGTCTCGATAAATTGCCCCTTTATGGGAAAAAAAAATTGGGTACTCTAAATTAAAAAAAAAGAAAAATGTGACACTTGAGCAACATTGGGACAGGCGATGCAAAGCTTGATCAAAGTGGAGGTTTGAAGGAGTGAGAGGTTTAAGGGGGAATTCTAGGGCTGAGGCAGCGAAGGGAAATGGTTGGCTCAGGGAGTTGGAGATCTGAAGGAGATTCCAGAGGTATGGAATGATGAGCCCATGGATGAGAACTTTAGATTGTCAGAGGAAAACCACCAAGTCCTGTGAAAAGATTCACACAACAGTTGACTCCGATTACTCTTCCCTAATCCTTGTAAATTGCTGCTCATGTTGTCGGCAGTATTCCTCACACTGCCTCCATTCCCAGGAAAACGTTTTTGGGTAGAATTCCCATTGGGAGATTCTGCGATCTCCACTGTGGCTTCGCTGGAAACCTTGCAGAGCATCGAGCTTTGCTTCTGTTTGGAGTTGAGCAGGGATGCTGTGGAAATTCCAGGCATTCGTGATTTTAAGTAAATTTATTTTCTTAATTTTTGAGGCATTCTTTACAATTTTATGTTTGAGGTTGGACAAGATTTTAGATTCTGAATAAGAGCATCTATCTGGCTGTAAACTGATGTTCTTTGAAAAATAGTGTCTGGCATTGTGAAGCAACAGCAAATCTGTTATAATGTCTATGTTTCTGCAGAAAGCGTTCCTAAAATTAAAAATGTTGGCACTTTAATGTTGTTTTTCTCTTCATGGTTTCCATCTTGCCAGATTGTCGCACACTCACTGTCCATTACAAATAGGCATTGCACAATTAACAACTACAATACAGTCTTTAAAACAGAAGTCATTAGAGCAATGGATTATAGGCCGGCCCACATCAATGTCTGTTACACATCCAACAATCATATGTGTTACATGTACCCTTAATCTGAACAGCACACATGAATCTCAATGGTCTGCTCCCCCATTTTAAAAAAAAACCGGTTGTGAAGTGTAATTCTGAACAAACGGCTGGAATTATAACGTTGAATCCATGGTCTTGTCAATTTTATAAATGCATTCAACTTGCACTCCAGGACCAAATGGAATTGGGAGACACGGGGCTGAATAATCCTGTTTGTCTCAGACTTCAATTTGAATGCATTATTCTTGTCTAGTGTGAAAACCAAATGCGCTCAGGTGAGCAGCTGGCATTTGCTGCTTTGCCCGGCTTCTCTATTACAGCCAGAAATGTTGAAAGAGCTTCAAGGATATGTGAGCTTTCAGTCTGCACTAAGGCAGTGTGATTTACTGCCCTGACAGGTATGGTTAATCCAGGGGCAATCATATATTTATTCATTCTTATCAATCTAGGGTATGATGTTTGCAAAAGCATCTGTGTAAGATTGGCTAATTCAGCAGAAAGGCGTTGAACCTGACAACCTTTGGATCAAATAACTTGCTGCAATTATATATTAATCCATCAAAGGAGCTTTGATTTTCCATTACACAGGCCGTGTAGACCATGAATAAAAGTCTACATTCACACTCCTGGTTGAATAAAAAATGTATTGGAATTCCAATATAACATTAGAACATGAAATTTTTAAAAAAGCCACAAGAGTATGCTACTAGCAAAGTTCTTTGTACATAAACTACAGTAGTTTGCATTGTTTCTACATCATGATTAATAAACAGACCTACAGCATCCTTAGAAAACAAAAAGCTGCTTTTGCTAATGAGGACACTACAGATACACCAGCGCTTTTCCTAAGTTTAAACAGGCCAATAAGAAAATGGTTCTTTGTAAAAGGATGAAAAAAGTGCAAAACAGATCTTACTGTCTACAACGGGGAGGGAGATTCCTAAACCTTCACAATAGCTTTGTTCAGTTATATTCATTACAATAAATTTCCTTAAACAGTTATATTAACATTCATGGGTGATGTACACAGGGAAGCAATATTCACAAAGTAAATCCGAGACTTGTAAGAAGCAATTACAATGATATTATGGGGAGGGTGAAAAAAAAAGAGGAAAAAGAGTTTCCGGTAATTGGAACTCACTACATTAATTAAAAAGAGAATCTAATCTGAACCCAATTTACAGGGTTGATCCAAGAATCGTGTAATTGGCACCCATCCAACCGGGTCCATTGAATGTACAGTAAACTCATCCCCATTTACAGGGTCCCGTCTGGATCCAGTAACCGCAACGCACACACTCAACAAGATTCAGTGAGGGCTGGGAAATAAACTCGATCGGTGAAGATCCTATGATTGGCACCCATTCATTGGGGTTTAATGCTGGCTGTGGAATTGGAACCTTCTTTGATTGGGGTTAATAAAGAACCTGTAATCAGAACCCGTTTGGTCGGGTTTACCTAGCTTTTCTCCTATGGCTAAATGATTTTTCCGATCGAACATGTAAAGATATTCTTCATATAAAATGTCAACTGCTGCACACATTTTGTTTAAATCAATGTGCTTTCTGAGTCATGCTAAGCCTCGAGTTATTTGTGGAGTTGGCTCGTCGGTTCCTTCTTCCTAATTGTGCTTTAATCAGCTAACTTGCCAAGTCGTGCAGGAATATTCTGAAGTTTGCAAAAAGATCACAGTGATGAACGCAGATAACTTGGCAGTTTGACCAGCAGAATGCAGAGTAGAGTCTGTATGCCACGGCACTGGGTGATGCAGAGGAAGCAAGAAATGGCCACATTATTAATTGATGCATCTCACGTCAGCTTATGGTGAGGCAGTCAAACGTCACATCTGGATACCAAAGTAACAATTCAACATTCTTTTCATAACACCAGAAAACGTAAACACGCAGTAAATAGACGATATCGAATGTCGAACACTGTACCGGTGCCTCCAGTACATTTCCAAAACAGCAGAGGTCTGTCTGAGCTCAGAGTCGTCAGATTCCATGGCTTTGGCTGGACTGTATGATATCCACAAGTCTGGATCCACTGGACTGAAATCGTGACAAAGGCAGTTTCCACGAGACTTTAACACATCACATTATGTTGTATCCGACCCTCTGGGTGTCTTTTGTACATGCTCCTTGCAGACCAGCTCTGCTTTCAGTTTGTGAAACTGATGGTATTCTGACTGCATCTATGCTGTAGTGATAACATTCAGATCCTTCATTAACCCCGTCAGATGCGTCATCTCTTCTGTCAGCTCGTCTGGGCCGTAATTCTGCAAAAGAGAGGCGGAAGCTTACAAAGCATTTCCTCAGAATAAGACTATTTCTTCAGGGGCACAGATCTGCTTAAAGAACTCGACATACTGAGCAATGGGATAAGGATCTAAGCCTGCAGTTCCTCACGATGAGCCACTGATATCAGAAGGAACAGGCGACAGGAGTCGGCCACTCTGCCCCTCGAACCTGCTACACCAGGGGTGGGCAAACTACGGCCCGCCAAAGGTCGTTATGCGGCCCACCAAGTCATAAAAAAATAAGAAAGTTTTTAAAAAAATTTTTTTATCTTTTTTTAAGGTTAATTGGGGGGGCTGTTGGGTTACTGGTATAGGGTGGATACGTTGACTTGAGTAGGCTGATCATTGCTCGGCACAACATCGAGGGCCGAAGGGCCTGTTCTGTGCTGTACTGTTCTATGTTCTATATGAGGCGCCCAGAATCATAACCGGGTGAGATAATTATTTTACTTAATTTACTATGCGGCCCTTTAAAATTGTGAATTTCTGAATGTGGCCCTTGCACGGAAAAGTTTGCCCACCCCTGTGCTACACCATTCAACTAGATCTTGCTGATCTTCTACGATTTCCCCGCAGGATAGAAACCGTCTCTTGAGCGGTTCTATTTTTAGTGGGGGTCTTTCACTTATTAAACGGGGGGGGGGGTCCCCATCTAAGCCTCAAAACCCTGGCTGCATCTATTTGGAGATTAAAATGAGAGGAGATTTGACTGTATCTTAGATTAGTCACTAGTTCACATCCAGCCATATATTTTTAAAAAATAAATCCAGAGTACCCAATTCATTTTTTCCAATTAAGGGGCAATTTAGCGTGGCCAATCCACCTACTCTGCACATCTTTGGGTTAGACACAGATATGGGGAGAATGTGCAAACTTCACACAAACAGTGACCCAGAGCCGGGATCGAACCTGGGACCTCAGCGCCGTGAGGCTGAAGTGCTAACCACTGCGCCATCGTGTGGCCCATCCAGCCATATATTGAGAGCCATAGATGTGAGCTACAGCCGTAAAGAGGAGACAGACAGAACTCTAATGTCTCTTTTTTCTTTATTCCTTCATGGGATGTGGGTGTCGCCTGCTGGGTCAGCATTCGTTACCCATCCCTAATTGTCCTTAAACTGAGCGTCTCGCTCGGTCGTTCCAGGGGACAGTTAAGAGTCAACCACATTGCTGGGTGTCTGCAGTCACGTAGGTCAGACAGGGTAAGGACGGCAGATTTCCTTCCCGACAGGACATTGGTGAACCAGGTGGGTTTTACGACAATCCACAATGGTTTCGTGGTCACCATCGCTGAGATTACGTTTCAATTCCAGATTTGATTAATTGAATGTAAATTCCACCAGCTGCCGTGCCGGTATTTGAACCCGTGTCCCCAAAGAACCGACCCAGGCCTCTGGATTACTAACTAGACCAGTGGCACGACACAATGCCACTGTCTCCCTGAGGTACCGACCACACAATGTCGGGGATCAGAAATTGAGCTTACCCAGAGGAAACAAAGCCAATATTTACAGAGAAAGAAAACAAAAAAAAAACAGAAGAGTTCTTTTAAAAGATTTAAAATGGGGTTTGGGATATGAAAACCTTCATCACAATTTAAAAAGCTTTTGTTGGCTGTTGCTGATCTCACCCCTCCTGTTAGCTGGGTGAGGCAGAGGCTGATGAATATTGCAACATTCACCCGACACCGGTAAAGTTGAGAAATTTGAATAGTAAGTGGCTGTGTGAAAGAAAGACAAGATCCATTCCAGGAAAGTTGCCACAGGAGATGTACAAGACAAACCAGCACTTGAATAAAATCAGTTCAAACTTACACTATCCGAATCCTCCAGCATTTTAGTGGATTCTGCAAGCTCTGGTGCGCTGGGTACAGTAACTGCCATCGGAGATCTGCTCCTCCCCAATGTTCCTATTGATGCCGTCTTCACTGATTGTACCTGAGGGTTGGTTCCTGTAATTGAAACAAGGTCGGTCAGGTTTCCAGAACTGGGCAGCACGGTGGCGCAGTGGTTAGCACTGCAGCCTCACGGCGCCGAGGTCCCAGGTTCGATCCCGGCTCTGGGTCACTGTCCATGTGGAGTTTGCACATTCTCCCCGTGTCTGCGTGAGTTTCGCCCCCACAACCCAACGATGTGCAGGCTAGGTGGATTGGCCAGGCTAAATTGCCCCTTAATTGGAAAAAAATGAATTGGGTACTCTAAATTTATTTTTAAAAGGTTTCCAGAACGGTCAAAGCCCCCCACCCCCCTCACTTTCAACATTAGATAAAGTTCACATCCACCCATGATACAAATATACAAAGCGAGAGATGCAAGAATTCCTGCTGAAGGTTTGATTCCTCCCAATGTGAACCCCACCCCTTTGCACAGTCGGCAAGTCAGTACCAGCTCACTCACCTGTCTGAGACAGTAATGGCGTGCTGGATGATGTTGTTTCATAGCTGGTGCTGGCTGGAGGAATGGTAATCACAGCAAAGCTTTTCAGTGGGTGGGATGGACGTACATGGGCTGTTGGGACATTGCGATTGGACTCCTCCTCCTGAGACCCAGGCAAATAGGAAACTGCAGGTACGTCAGTCTCCACGTTCTCCACAGGGTGGGCCTGCGAACTGGGCGCTGGGGACATGTCGCTATTTGGTGTATTCCGTACAGATTCTGGGGAGGAATCATCGGGAAACAGTCAACACTCCAGGGCATCTCCAAACCTTCATTTAAACAATCCACAGTCTCAGATGGAGATGCTTTATTGTCGAACAAAAAATATATAAATCGACTCACTGTGCAAAGAGGTCAATGTCTTTCTAAACAACTGAACAAGTCAACAGACATTTTCTTTGCCTAACTGTGATTTGTAGAAGAACTCTGATAACCATGGCCCGAGGTTAGTCCAGCACAAAGAAAGCCATTTGAGGTATGGTATCTAAATTTGGTTTCAGTAGCTCCAGATGACATTGCAAGCAAAGGGAAACAAGAGCAATGTTTCATCCGATAAACATAAATTAGAACCATTAGCGCGATGAAATACCAAAACGTTACAACACAAAATAGTATCCACACCGTCAAATAGTCTAATGACATTAACCTACCCTGTTCCCATTTCTTTCATTTACTTCTCCAATCTGCCTTTCATACCGAAACTGTTTCTGCATTTCCACCAATCCAGTGATTAAGTTCCACAGCCTCATAATTCTGTGTAAAGAGGTTTGGCTTACCAGCCGATCTAAACATTTAATATTGGGTTTACAGTTCCTCAACCTTGATCCTTGAAATTCATGAAACAGTCTGCATCTATCTACCCTGTCCCATCCTTCCATACATTAGAAAAATAATAGATTGCCGGCTAATTTGTGCTGTGCTGATAGAGAAAAGATCCAAACTTTTAGCTAATTGTTAAATTATCTCTTAATCTGCCTCATTCTTTGAATATTACCTTTAGCTCAGCTCTTGCAAACAAGTGAATCATCCTGGAGGTACAATCAGACCATACATCAATTTGTTACCCAGGACTCTGTTTTACATTCACTCTTTCCCAACCTCTGTAGCTTCACCCAAAATTTATAAATGATGTTTTTGCTCTTTCTGGTCCCAAGATCCTGTCCAAGATAAATACCCTGTTATTTCCAACCTCACTATTACCGTTCATCCGAATATAACTGCTGGAGGTTTAGGAAACACAACCCCAAGTCGGGCTGAGATTGAGAAGTTCAAAACCAACACAATATTTTCAGGGATTGAGGATTGAAATGTTGATCAGAGAGTCACTTCCCTGAGAATGAACCCAACGTGTAGTGGACATGAGGGTGCTGCCCCACACACAGAGGAAGTTATAACCTAGGAATAAAGCTAAAGGCAGCAGATACACCTCCCCTCTTGTGGTTCCGAGGCACCTGGGTTGAGATCTCACCTGCAGAATTGGCCCTTTCTACTGCGGAGTCAAGCGGGCGGCTGCTGATCTGATGGCGAAAGTAGCTGCGAGCTGGGGGTGAAGGCCCGTCACAGTGGTGATGGTGATGAGGATTGTCGAGTGAATGGATGGGATGGGCACTAATCACAGCTGTGAATGAATATAACATAGAGAGCACTTCACACACAGAACCAACTACAGTGACCCCGAGTTACCCTACCCCCTGTACCCAGACACATGAATCACATTCAGAACCCTCTCAGGAAGCTGAACTAACGAAGAACCCCGAGGTACCACGCCTCAGGCCCCCACCTTCCAGGTGTGAAATTAAACGGAGGTTGGGTCTGCTCTCAGATGGACATGGAGGATCCACTGGTATCAGGGCCCCTGCCAAGCTGTGCAGGTGGCTGGGGGCAGGCAGCCAGCTTGGAGGTACTATACAGGCCTCATTCTATGACAAGGCACCTCATTTAGAAAAACAATTTGAAGGAAGTGCGTACTGAAAGAACTAGTCATGCACAGGTATCATGGGGTGACACCATTTTGAAGGCAAGCAGAGCCAATGCCTTTCAAATACCCAAAACAGATTTTCTGGCTATGAGCACATTGCTGTTTCCGGGATCTTGCTGTGTTCAAATTGTGCATTTCCCACATTAAAGTAGTGACCATGCTTCAAAAGTACTTTGTTGAAATGTGCTTTGGACCTGCACAAAAAGGTGCCCATTAAGTACTGAAATATCTATTGTAGGGCTTTGACTCGCCAAGCGAGGGGTTTGCTCACAGAGCCTGAAGACCAGGCACTGAGAGGGAGAACGATGGAAGGGGGCGAACAGATGGGCCCCTGAAAAGTCTTAAAGAATCCTAAACCTGAAAACCCCACTGGGGCACAAACCAGTTGAAGTTCTGACTGTTATAAAGTTGGATCACACGGGCAGCAGGCTGGCGCAGTGACTGGACTGCTGCCTCACGGCGCCGAGGGCCCGGGTCACTGTCCGTCTGCCGTTTGCACATTCTCCCCGTGTCTGCGTGGGTCTCACCCCCTCAACCCAAAACAAAATGTACAGGGTAGGTGAATTGGCCACGCTAAATTGCCCCTTAATTAGGAAAAAAATAATATATTAAAATAAATAAAGTTGGATCACGCTCAGCCCCTCTCTGAAACACATGGTGTTCTTTTTGCTCTTTATTTACTCTCTGCTCTTTTTTAAACTCCAGACACACACATGGCTGAAATGAAGGTTGCAATCAGTCAGTTTCCAACAGTTATTTTAATACATTTGCACCGTGTTTAACACAAAGGCTTCCATCCTTTATTCACCAACATTTAACCCAAGGAGAGTCAGTGATTTCTGTTTCAGCCGGAACGTTATCGATGTTTTGATGACATTATTAATTACTCATTTACATCTGCCCAGTGGTACAGAAAACTATGGCCTGATTATCAATTTAGGATGTAAGAAGTCCCCAGTAAAACGAGCTGTAAATTTAGGAAGACTTTCTACTGAATCTTGTACCAATTGATACAGTGACGGCATTGGACACCGAGTAGCAACAACCTGGCCCTTTTTCCATTTGGCTCTTTTTTTCTCTGGGGACCATCCTGTTTTCAACTACAAGCCACTTTCCAGCAGTAATTCCTGGATAGTGACCTTCCTGACCTTGGATTCTCCATTTCCAGAACATAGTACAGTGCAGAAGGAGGCCATTCGGCCCATCGAGTCTGCACCGACCTACTTAAGGCCTCGCGTCCACCCTAACCCCGTAACCCAAACACCCCTTCCAGCCTTTTTGGTTACTATGGGCAATTTATCATGGCCAATTCACCTAACCCGTGGGTTGTAACAGGACTTGGGTCTGTATGGATCAGGGAAACACGGCCTTTATCCACAAGGCCTTCAGGTTGGACAATTCATTCATTATCATCTGGCTCAGGCGTTTCTGCATCTTTTATTATCCGGGCGTGGTTATAAAATATTAACGATGTGGAGATGCCGGCGTTGGACTGGGGTGGGCACAGTAAGAAGTCTTACAACACCAGGTTAAAGTCCAACATGTTTGTTTCAAACACGAGCTTTCGGAGCAATGCTGAGGAAGGAGCTGTGCTCCGAAAGCTAGTGCTTGAAACAAACCTGTTGGACTTCAACCTGGTGTTGTAAGACTTCTCACTATAAAATATTAACACAACCATCAAATGACTAGGTGAAAGATGTTATCACATACGCTGAGGAGGCTGAGCATCAAAAGGCATCATCATCTTTGGTCGCAGTCCTCGTCGCCCGTTCAGCGTGGTTATGCCATCTTCCAGTTCACGGCCTGCAAGCAGAAACATCCCATAATATCACCGGCTCGCGGAGCTTTACTGCATAACCACACTCATCAGGGAGAAAATACTCAAACCATATCAACAATGACAGGTATGGTTAGCATTGCTGCCTACGGCGCTGAGGACCTGGGTTCGACTCCCGGCTCTGGGTCACTGTCCGTGAAGAGTTTGCACATTCTCCCCGTGTCTGCGTGGGTTTCACCCCCACAACCCAAAGACGTGCAGGATAGGTGGATTGGCCACGCCAAATTGCCCCTTAATTGGAAAAAATAATTGGGTACTCTAAATTTATAAATAAAAAAAAATAAAAAAAACAATGACAGGTAGGAAACGCTGTCTGCTCCTACTTGCCTTGCTCACAGCTCACATCCAAAAACCGAGTCGTCTCCTGATACCAGGAAAACCGATAAATGTGGAAAATTTAAACCTGGGAAATTCCTCTCCGACCCCCTGAGACATCAAAAACCAGTTCAGATCATTTCTCCCTGGTTCTGACATTACCCATGCTGTATTATAATAATATTATTAATATAATATTATTATTATTATATTTATTATAATACTGTGAAAATCCCCTAGTCGCCACATTCCGGCGCCTGTTTGGGTACACAGAGGGAGAATTCAGAAGATACAATTCACCTAACAAGCACGTATTTTGGGACATGTGGGAAGAAACCGGAGCGCCCGGAGGAAACCCACGCAGACACGGGGAGGATGTGCAGACTCCGCACAGACAGTGACCCAAGCCGGGAATCGAACTGGGGACCCTGGCGCTGTGAAGCAACAGTGCTACCCACTGTGCCACCCTGTATGAGGTGATCTTAACCCAGCCAGAAACAGGTCTAAGTATCAGCTGAACGAATTCAGTAAATCCACATCTGCCAAATGCACTCCCTTCCTTAATTTATAAATTTTCAATCTTTTTAAGTTGAGCTATCTCCAGGAGCTCCCGTTACACATGTCTGCCAGGATATGTCCGTGCGATTGCCGAACAATTAGCCGGAAGTGAGGAAATAAAAATATCAGAACTGTTCCGATGAAGGGTCGCAGATGTGAAACTTTAAACTCTGTTTCCCACTTCACAAACTGCTGCCTTAACTTGCTGAGTAATTCCAGCAATTCTTACTGATTAGGGTTTGGGAGCTATTTCCCAGCTCTCCCTGCTTCATTTCCCAATAATTTGCTTCATTGACAGCTGGCAGAACGAGCTGGAAGGCAGTTTGCGTTTTGGATGGGGTGTGAGATCTTTATTCACCTTTTCCTTTTGTTTATTTGTACAAAGCCTTGTTGGTTCCAGGTAACGTTCCACGGTCTGAATTATTGAGTTTGTTTCCATTGGCCTAAGAGGAATATAGTCAGTACCCCCCGAGAGTCCGATCACAGCAACTGACCGATTCTGGTCATGTCGGCCGCAACACTGAACTCACCCAGGTAGGAATTCCTCCGCTGCTGCTCCTTCTCCATGGAATTTTCGACTGGAGTAATGTCCTGGGAATTACGGGGAATGGGGGTGTCTGTCATGACCGGGTTTGGCTCTGGTGACTTGTCAATCGGTTTCAGCTCCAGGCGTTCGTGGTGGATCCAGAGATCAGGGGGGTTGATATCCTTTGAATTTCCTTTATATTTGTGAGATCCATTGGCAGATTTACAAGCTGCACGTTTCCTAGAAATAAAAACACCAACAGGAGTGGCACTGAGGGCAGGGAGAAAGAGTGCAGATTTTGTACATTTAACTTTAGTAAATTTAATACTCATTAAAGTGAAGGGATATCAGCAACAGACAGGAGTCTGCATCAAACACTCAGCGTCAAACACTCCCAGGACAGGTACAGCACGGGGTTAGATACAGAGTAAAGCTCCCTCTACACTGTCCCCATCAAACACTCCCAGGACAGGTACAGCACGGGGTTAGATACAGAGTAAAGCTCCCTCTACACTGTCCCCATCAAACACTCCCAGGACAGGTACAGCAAGGGGTTAGATACAGAGTAAAGCTCCCTCTACACTGTCCCCATCAAACACTCCCAGGACAGGTGCAGCACAGGGTTAGATACAGAGTAAAGCTTCCTCTACACTGTCCCCATCAAACACTCCCAGAGCAGGTACAGCACGGGGTGAGATACGGAGTAAAGCTTCCTCTACACTGTCCCCATCAAACACTCCCAGGACAGGTACAGCACGGGGTTAGATACAGAGTAAAGCTCCCTCTACTCTGTCCCCATCAAACACTCCCAGGACAGGTACAGCACGGGATTAGATACAGAGTAAAGCTCCGTCTACACTGTCCCCATCAAACACTCCCAGGACAGGTACAGCACGGGGTTAGATACAGAGTAAAGCTCCCTCTACACTGTCCCCATCAAACACTCCCAGGACAGGTACAGCACGGGGTTAGATACAGAGTAAAGCTCCCTCTACACTGTCCCCATCAAACACTCCCAGGACAGGTACAGCACGGGGTTAGATACAGAGTAAAGCCCCCTCTACACTGTCCCCATCAAACACTCCCAAACAGGTTACTAGAGTTCTTTGCCAATGGAACAAGAAGCAGGTTGGATAAAAGGGAACTAGTGGATGTGGTGCATTTGTATGTCCAAAAGGAATTTGATAAGCTGCTATTGACAGGTTACTACACAAGATGAGAGTTTATCATGTTGGGGAGATTTAGTAATTATAGGGATAAAGGACCAGCTAACTAACAGGAAACAGAGAGTCGGAATAAGTGGGTCATTTGAAGGATGTCAGACTGTGCCACAGGGATCAGTGCTGGGCAAATCAACTATAATCTATATTAATGATGTGGATGAAGGGACTGACTGTACTGTTAATAAATTTGCTAATGATAGAAGGTTAGGAAGGAAAGCAAGTTGTGAGGAGGATACAAAGAGTCTACAAATCAAAATCAACAGATTAAGTGAACGGAGAAAAAACTGACAGATAAAGTATAACGGGGAAAGTGTGAGGCTGTCCACTTTGGCAACAAGAATAGAGAAGCAACTATTATTTAAATGGAAAGAGAAGGCACAACGCTGACATGCAGAGGGGTGTTGTTAGCCAGGGTGGCAGGCAGAGGGGTGTTGTTAGCCAGGGTAACGGGCAGAGGGGTGTTGTTAGCCAGGGTAACGGGCAGAGGGGTGTTGTTAGCCAGGGTGGCAGGCAGAGGGGTGTTGTTAGCCAGGGTGGCAGGCAGAGGGGTGTTGTTAGCCAGGGTGGCAGGCAGAGGGGTGTTGTTGGCCATGGTAACGGGCAGAGGGGTGTTGTTAGCCAGGGTGGCAGGCAGAGGGGTGTTGTTAGCCAGGGTGGCAGGCAGAGGGGTGTTGTTAGCCAGGGTGGCAGGCACAGGGGTGTTGTTAGCCAGGGTAACAGGCAGAGGGGTGTTGTTGGCATGCAGATACAGTGAGTAACCAGGGTGGCAGGCAGAATGCTGTCTTTATTACACTGAGATAAAGTGGGGAAGTCTGGCCTCTATTGTACAAGGCATTGGGGAGACTGCACCAAGGGTATGTGCACAGTTTTGGTCCACTGATGTCAGGAGGGATATATTTGCATTGCAGGCAGCTCAAAGAAGGTTGACCAGGCTGATTGCTGGGATGAAGGGGTTTATCGAAAGAGGTTGAGTGTGTTGGAGCTGCACTCGCAGGAATTTAGAAGAATGAGAGGAGGCCTTAGTGAAACATACAAGATTCTGCCGAGATTTTCCCGGGCAGATGCTGAGGGGCTGTTCCCTCTGTTACCTGAATCTAGGACATGGGAGCTGAGGAGGAATGTCCTCTCTCAGAGGGCTGCTAATTGGGCTGGGCCATTGAAGTTGGAGTTGGAGAGTTTTTTGATCGACAAGTGAATCGAGGGTTATGGGGGGGGATGGAGATAGAACATAGAACTGTACAGCACAGTAAAGGCCCTTCGGAGATAGACAGGAAAGTGCAGTTGAGATCACAATCAGAACCGCTATGATCTTAATGAATGGTGGAGCAGGCCCGATGGGCCAAATGGCCTCCTCCTGTTCTTGGGCACAGAACAAGTTAGTTACAGAGTAAAGCTCTCCACACTCGCCAAAGAAAGTGCTTCAACTCAAAACAAAAAATAAACCACTTACCGTGCCAGTGTGATATCTTTGTGTTTGCCACACCAGTTACCCTGCCAGCTTGGTCAGCTCACCATTACGGCCAAATTAGGGGCAGTTCTGGGGCGAGGTTCTCCACTGGCGGAGTTCTCCGTTTATCCGGCAGCCCGGGGACTTTCCCGACGGCGTGGGGCTGCCCCACAATGGGAAACCCCCATTGACCAGGCGGCGTAACGGACCATCCCGCCCCATTGACCAGCCCCATTGACCAGCCCCATTGTGGGGCTGCCCCACAATGGGAAACCCCCATTGACCAGCCCCATTGACCAGCCCCATTGACCAGCCCCATTGACCAGGCGGAGTAACGGAGCATCCCGCCCCATTGACCAGCCCCATTGACCAGGCGGAGTAACGGACCATCCCGCCCCATTGACCAGCCCCATTGACCAGGCGGAGTAACGGACCATCCCGCCCCATTGACCAGCCCCATTGACCAGCCCCATTGACCAGGCCCATTGACCAGCCCCATTGACCAGCCCCATTGACCAGCCCCATTGACCAGCCCCATTGACCAGCCCCATTGACCAGCCCCATTGACCAGCCCCATTGACCAGCCCCATTGTGGGGCTGCCCCACAATGGGAAACCCTCATTGACCAGGCGGAGTAACGGAGCATCCCGCCCCATTGACCAGCCCCATTGACCAGCCCCATTGACCAGGCGGAGTAACGGGCCATCCCGCCGGTGGGGTGAAACAGAAACGTGGCGGGTCGGGGCGCAGAATCCAGTCCCTGACCTATGAACCTGTCAAATGGCCTAACAGACTTTTCAATTTCATCTCAAATTGGAACCTTATGGAGAACGAACAGGAAAAGTGAAGTTTGGGTTAGATCTGAATCCAGCGGACGGTGTAATGTTTACAAGTATTTCCCTCCTTACTTTTTCTGCTGGTAGTTTGTGCGTCGAGTACAGAACAAAGCGATGATGACCACAATGATGATTGTGAAGACTCCCGCAGAGATGATGATAATGAGCATGGTGTTGCTATCCAGGCTCGAGGTGGGGCTGCCATGGGGACTGTTGTGACCTGTGCAAAACACAAATTAACAATCAGAACTCACCAAAAAACAAAGAGTAAAGATACACAAGTCAATGGGAGCAGAGTCACTCCCTGACCCAGGACCCCCGTACCCAAGGGTCTCACTCAGTCAGGGTCCCCGTACCCAAGGGCTTTGGCCAGTCAGGGTCAATCCCCGGCCCAGGACCCCCGTACACAAGGGTCTCACTCAGTCAGGGTCCCTATATCCAAGGGCTTTGGCCAGTCAGGGTCACTCCCCGACCCAGGACCCCTGTACCCAAGGGCCTCACTCAGTCAGGGTCTCCGTACCCAAGGGCTTTGGCCAGTCAGGGTCACTTCCCGGCCCATGACCCCCGTACCCAAGGGCCTCACCCTGTCAGGGTCACTCCCCGGCCCAGGACCCCCGTACCCAAGGGCCTCACTCAGTCAGGGTCACTCCCTGACCCAGGACCCCCGTACCCAAGGGTCTCACTCAGTCAGGGTCCCCGTACCCAAGGGTCTCACTCAGTCAGGGTCCCCGTACCCAAGGGCTTTGGCCAGTCAGGGTCACTCCCCGGCCCAGGACCCCCGTACCCAAGGGCCTCACTCAGTCAGGGTCACTCCCCGGCCCAGGACCCCCGTACCCGAGGGTCTCACTCAGTCAGGGTCCCCGTACCAAAGGGCTTTGGCCAGTCAGGGTCACTCCCCGGCCCAGGACCCCCGTACCCGAGGGCCTCAACCTGTCAGGGTCACTCCCCGGGGGAACATAGACACGGAGATTAATTACCGCTGATAGAATGCCGGGTGTCGGAGCCCGAATCCAGAACCGAAGGGTTTTTGCCGAGTTTTCCAGATGATCCAAGAGCTGCAGAGACAGAGAATTATTAATCCAACTGATTAAATTTGCACATCGAGAAACCCAACATCGACACTGACTCCCACCCCTCAATCCCGACAACACAGAGTGAGGACAGAGTGTGATGAAGAGGGTCACAGTGACCATTCTGGGATGGAAACTGCATCTTAACCTTTTGTGAGGAGATTTCAAACTGTTAAATCGGACTTGGGGGGGGGGGGGGGGGGGGGGGGAAAGTAGGGCTGGGTTTGGAGAACTATAGGGACAATCGTCCTGGATGGTCACGGGGTGGGTGGGGGGGGGGGGGGGTGTCTGAATGGGAAATGGGGGGTCTGGATGGGAGTGGGGGTATCTGGGTGGGGGGTATCTGGATGGGGGAGTATCTGGATGGGGGGTATCAGGAGGGGGTTATCTGGATGGGGTAATATCTGGATGGGGGTGTTTGGATGGGGGGGTATCTGGATGGGGGTTATCTGGATGGGGGGTATCTGGATGGGGGGTATCTGGATGGGGGTATCGGGATGGGGGGTATCTGGATGGGGGGTATCTGGATGGGGGGTATCTGGGTGGGGGGTATCTGGGTGGGGGGTATCTGGATGGGGGTATCTGGATGGGGGGTATCTGGGTGGGGGGTATCTGGGTGGGGGGTATCTGGATGGGGGTATCTGGGTGGGGGGTATCTGGGTGGGGGGTATCTGGATGGGGGGTATCTGGATGGGGGTATCGGGATGGGGGTATCTGGAATGGGGGTATCTGGAATGGGGGTATCTGGAATGGGGGTATCTGGATGGGGGGTATCTGGGTGGGGGGTATCTGGATGGGGGTATCTGGGTGGGGGGTATCTGGGTGGGGGGTATCTGGATGGGGGTATCTGGGTGGGGGGTATCTGGGTGGGGGGTATCTGGATGGGGGGTATCTGGATGGGGGGTATCTGGATGGGGGGTATCTGGATGGGGGGGTATCTGGATGGGGGGGGTATCTGGATGGGGGGGTATCTGGATGGGGGGTATCTGGATGGGGGGTATCTGGATGGGGGGGTATCTGGATGGGGGGGTATCTGGATGGGGGGGGTATCTAGATGGGGGGGTGCCTGGATGGGGGGGTATCTGGATGGGGGGGTATCTGGATGGGGGGGTATCTGGATGGGGGGGGGTATCTGGATGGGGGGTGTATCTGGATGGGGGGTATCTGGATGGGGGGGTGAGATTGACGAGGGTAACTGGATGGACAATATGCTACGTCTTGCTGTGAGGATCAATACCCTGAGCATTCGCTCTGATTAAACTTCTGCTCACAACTGCACCACATCTGATCATTCCACCTCAGAATCAAGGTGAAGATTCCAGTTTACTGGGGGGTTGTATTTCTGAATATTCGGACAGGTATACAGGCAGGACAGTGACAACATCGCCATTGCAGCTCTGGATTGGTCAACGATTACCCACAGCCACCTCCGAGGTAATGACACTAAATACTTCTCTTCATCCAAAGCCGAGATTTGTGTCAGTGCAGCTGGATGAATGGGCAGGATCTCTGCTGTTTCCCGAGACGTTTTTCGGAGCATCCTGGATTCACAGTTAACAACCTGAAAGCTGCTCATTGTTCACCAGAAAAAATCAAATCTTTGCTGGTTATCGTAACGGCTGATTAGAGAATTGTTCAGAGTGATCCCACCCCATGCCAGCAGTCAGTTAATACTTTAGATTTGGACTTGAGAAAAAGCAGACTCAGATTTACGAATTTGGGAACATTATGCATTTCGATGATTGATTGAGGTCACCAATAAACATCCTGCTGGTCGAATTCAATGAATCAGCCAATCTGTGGGTTAGCAGTGAGAAAGTAACTATGACAGATTACAGATATGGTTTGTTCAGTAACCTCGGTCAGGGGGAAATCTGCTACCCGCAGATGGCCTGGCCAAGTGACCCCAATGTCACTTCCTGAGTTTTAACCTCAATCCCGTCTGGAGTCACCAAGTCAACAGTAAACAAAGTTCAACTGGGAGCACAAAAAGCGTGAGCGACCTTTGAGCAACGGCATCATGTCGGGCAAAGTCTTATCTCAGTCAACTCCGCAACCTTCTCCTCATTAACACTACCGAGAGGGTTAGTATGTAAATTGGGAAACACAGGCCACCGCACACATAGCACAGTTATACTCACACAACCAGGCAATGCCAGGGAATATTGCGGAGTGCCCCTCAGTGCGCTCGCGCTGGTATGAGCAGCGGAGGATCAGCTACGATCCTATTGATTAATCGAGCAGACTCAAGGGGCCGAATGGTCTAATCCTGTTCTTAGTTCTAATGCTCTTATTCTTCATTTCCATTCGTGCCCAATATACAATCAGTCGCAAATATTAAACATACTCAGCTCCTGACATGATTACAGCCTTGGTTCAAACATGGACAAAAGAGCTGAATGCCAGAGGTGAGGTGAGAGTGACTGCCCTTGACATCAAGGCAGCATTTGACCGAGTGCGGCATCAAGGAGCCCGAGCTAAACTGGATCAATCAGGGGGAAACTGTCCGCTGGTTGGAGTCATACCCGACACAAAGGAAGATGGTTGTGGTGGTTGGAGATCAATCATCTCAGCTCCAGGACATCACTGCAGGAGTTCCTCAGGGTAGTGTCCTCGGCCCAGCCATCTTCAGCTGCTTCATCAACAACCTCCCTTCCATCATAAGGTCAGGAGTGGGGATGTTTGCGACTGACTGCACAATGTTCAGCACCATTCGCGACTCCTCAGATACTGAAGCAGTCCATGTCCAAATGCAGCAAGACCTGGACAATATCCAGGCTTGGGGCTGACAAGTGGCAAGTTACATTCACGGCACACAAGCCCCAGACAATGACCATCTCCTACAAGAGAGGATCTAACCCCTGCCCCCGTTGACATTCAATGTCATTACCATCGCTGAATCCCCCACTATCAACATCCTGGGGATTACCATTGACCAGAAACTGAACTAGACCCAGCCACATTAATACTGTGGCTACCAGGGCAGGTCAGAGGCTGGGAATCCTACGGTGAGTAACTCACCTCCTGATTCCCCAACGTCTGTCCACCATACACAAGGCACAAGTCAGGAGTGTGATGGAATACTCTCCACTTGCCTGGAGGAGCGCAGCTCCAACAACACTAAAAGGCTCGACACCATCCAGGACAAAGCAGCCCCGCTTGATTGCTCCCCCTTCCATAAAGATTCAAACCCTCCACCACCGACACACAGCGGCAGCCGTGTGTACCATCTACAAGATGCACTGCAGCAACTCACCAAGGCTCCTCAGGCAGCACCTTCCAAACCCATGAACACTACCGTCTAGAAGGACAAGAGCAGCAGATACCTGGGAACCCCACCACCTGGTGGTTCCCCTCCGAGTCACTCACCACCCTGACTGGGAAATATATCGGCCGTTCCTTCACTGTCGCTGGGCAAAATCCTGGAACTCCCTCCCTAACAGCACAGTGGGTGTACCCACACCCCAAGGACTGCAGCGGTTCAAAAACGCAGCTCACCACCCACCTTCTGAAGGGCAACTAGGGATGGGCAATAAATATTGGCCTAGCCAGCGAAACCCACATCCCGTAAATGAATAAAAACAAATTTTGAATGACCACCCTCTGTCCTCTGAGGTAGAAAATTCCAAATATACACAGTTCCCAGAGTGAAGAAATAAAGGCTCAGTTCAGTCCAACATATCTGACCCCTTATCTTGAGCCCGTGATCTCCATTAGTTCTGGAAACTCCACCAGGGGGAGATATCCCTGTAGGATTTACCCGCTCACACGTTATCCATTACATTGCGATTACCTCCCATCTTTCTAAATTTCAGAGAATATCGGTCCATTCCATTCAATCTGAGCTACAGGAGAAGCCTCACATCCCAGGCATCAATCTTCTGACTTGTTGCACCCTCTAATACAAGGGCATCCTTCCATAGAAGGTAGGAGAAGTAGACCATTCGGCCCATCAAGTCTGCTCCACCATTCAATAAGATCATGACTGATAATCCTCAACTCCACTTTCCCACCTTGTCCCCATAACCCTTACGGGCTTTAACAAAGGGTCATCTGGACTCGAAACATTAACTCTTTTCTCTCCCTACAGATGCTGCCAGACCCGCCCCATAACCCTTGATTCCCTCACTGATTAAACATCTGTATACATCAGCCTTGAACGTACTAAACGACGCAGCCTCGACAGCTCTCTCAGTAAAGAATTCCACAGATTCACTCCTCTCTGAGAGAAGAAATTATTCTTCATCTGTTTTAAATGGGTGACCCCTCACTCGGAGATTATGCCCTCTGGTCCGAGATTCTCTTACAAGAGGAAACAATCTCTCAGCATCTACCCTGTCCAGCCCCTGAGAATCTGATATGTCTCCATAAGGTCGCCTCTCATTCTTCTAAACTCCAGTGAGCACAGGTCCAACCTAAAGAAATATAAAGTGCCCCTCCACATACTCTCCACATAAAGAAATCCCTCTGTACCCGGGATCAACCTCGTAAACCTTCTCTGGACAGCTTCCAATGTCAGTATATCTATCCTTAGATAAGGGGACCAAAGCTGTTCACAGCATTCCAGGTTCAACTGGTGCCTTGTATAGTTTTAGCAGGACCTCCCGATTTCTATACTCCATTCCCTTTGAAACAAAGGCCAACGTTCCATTTGCTTCCCAATTACCCGCTGAACTTGCATGCTAGCTTTTTCCGATTTATACACAAGGGCCTCCAAATCCCTCTGTGCTGCAGCTTACTGCAGTCTTTCTCCATTTAAATAATATTCAGCCCCTTTATTCTTCACATTTTCCTACATTATATTCCAGCTGCCAGTTTTTTGTCCACTTATCTAACCTTTCTATATCTCTCTATAGACTGTGTCATCCTCACCACTTGTCTTCCACCTATCTTGTGTCATCCACAAACTTGCTTTCACCTAATTCCTTCCTTAGATAATAAGACAAAACTGTTTGGCAGCACGGTGGCACAGTGGTTAGCACTGCTGCTTCACAGTGCTGAGGACTGGGTTCAATCCCATCCCAGGTCATTGTCCGTGTGGAGTTTGCACATTTTCCCCGTGTTTGCGTGGGTCTCACCCCCACAACCCAAAGATGTGCAGGCTAGCTGGATTGGCCACGCTAAATTGCCCCTTAATTGGGGAAAAGAAAACAATTGGGCACTTTGGACGGCACAGTGATTGGTACTCCTGTCTCACAGTGCCAGGGACCCGGGTTAACACTGCTGCCTCACAGTGCCAGGGACCCGAGTTAACACTGCTGCCTCACAGTGCCAGGGACCCGGGTTAACACTGCTGTCTCACAGTGCCAGGGACCCGGGTTAACACTGCTGCCTCACAGCGCCAGGGACCCGAGTTAACACTGCTGTCTCACAGTGCCAGGGTCCCGGGTTAGCACTGCTGTCTCACAGTGCCAGGGACCAGGGTTAACACTGCTGTCTCACAGTGCCAGGGACCCGGGTTAACACTGCTGTCTCACAGTGCCAGGGACCCGGGTTAACACTGCTGTCTCACAGTGCCAGGGACCCAGGTTAACACTGCTGTCTCACAGTGCCAGGGACCCGGGTTAACACTGCTGACTCACAGTGCCAGGGACCCGGGTTAACACTGCTGCCTCACAGTCCAGGGACCCGGGTTAACACTGCTGTCTCACAGTGCCAGGGACCAGGGTTAACACTGCTGTCTCACAGTGCCAGGGACCCGAGTTAACACTGCTGTCTCACAGTGCCAGGGACCCGGGTTAACACTGCTGTCTCACAGTGCCAGGGACCCGGGTTAACACTGCTGTCTCACAGTGCCAGGGACCCGGGTTAACACTGCTGTCTCACAGTGCCAGGGACCCGGGTTAACACTGCTGTCTCACAGCGCCAGGGACCCGGGTTAACACTGCTGTCTCACAGTGCCAGGGACCCGGGTTAACACTGCTGTCTCACAGTGCCAGGGACCCGGGTTAACACTGCTGACTCACAGTGCCAGGGACCCGGGTTAGCACTGCTGTCTCACAGAGCCAGGGACCCGGGTTAACACTGCTGACTCACAGTGCCAGGGACCCGGGTTAGCACTGCTCTCTCACAGTGCCAGGGACCCGTGTTCAATTCTGACCTCGGGTGACTGTCTGTGTGGAGTTTGCTCGTTCTCCCCGTGTCTGCGTGAGTTTCCTCCGGGTGCTCTGGTTTCCTCCCACAGTCCAAAGATGTGCAGGTTAGGTGGATCGGCCGTGATAAATTGCAACTAGGTGGGGTTGCGGGAATAGGGTGGGGGATTGGGCCTCGATAGGATGCTCTTCCAGAAGGTCAGTGCAGATTTGATGGGCTGAATGGCTTCCTTCTGCACTGTAGGGAGTCTATGGTTCTATGATTTAAATTTCAAAAAAGATGAAACTGTTCACAGTATTGCAGATGTGATCTCACCACAAAGCCTGGAGAATTGTGGTGAAGTTTCTTTACGCCCTATTGCAATAAAAGCCAACAGACCTTTGCTCCCGAATTGCTTGTTGTACCTGCATCGTAACTGTTTGTGATCCGTGTACAATGAGAGACAAATCTCCTTGAACACCAAGCTAATATTAATGAAGTCAATACCATTTTCTAACCTAAAGCTACTGAATTTTCAATGTTCGTTCAGATATTAAGAGGATGAGATTTACAAAGATCACAAAAGGTTTGAAACAGGTTGAGTGAGCAGATAGAATCATAGAATCCCTACAGTGCAGAAGGAGCCCATTCGGCCCATCAAGTCTGCACCAGCCCTTGGAAAGAGCACCCTAAACCCACACCCCTACCCTACCCCTGTAACCCAGCAACCCCACCTAACCCTTTGCACATTAAGGGGCAATTTAGCACGGCCAATCCACCAAACCTTTACATATTTGGACTGTGGTAGGAAACCGGAGCCCCCGGAGGAAACCCACGCACACACGGGCAGAACGTGCAAACTCCACAGGCAGTCACCCGGGTCCCTGAGTTGTGAGGCAGCAGTTCTAACCACCTTGCCACCTGTAGATCTCAGGGATGTGATGGAGGTTACTTTGATCAGTTTTTACCTCCTGCAGACAATACAGAGTTATCAATAATACATGATTCAGGTTAACGTTACAATTGGAACTGTCAAAAGCAATGTGCATTTAGCATTAGAATAAAAGATTAAAATTAATCAGGCTGCACCTCTGATGACAATTACCCAGGAGTCACTCAACAAAATAGGATCTCTCTTCATGGAGTTCATTATTTAGATTGTTAACTAAAACAAAGACATCTTTAGAAAGCGCCTTTCAAAACCTCCGAAAGTCTGTGCTGTGTCAACACAGAACCTCCTACACTGCAGCACTCCCTCAGCACTGCCCTGTGTCAACACAGAGCCTCCTACACTGCAGCACTCCCTCAGCACTGCCCTGTGTCAACACAGCATCTCCTACCCTGCAGCTCTCCCTCAGCACTGCCCTGTGTCAACACAGAGCCTCCTACCCTGCAGCTCTCCCTCAGCACTGCCCTGTGTCAACACAGAGCCTCCTACCCTGCAGCACTCCCTCAGCACTGCCCTGTGTCAACACAGCATCTCCTACACTGCAGCTCTCCCTCAGCACTGCCCTGTGTCAACACAGAATCTCCGACACTGCAGCACTCCCTCAGCACTGCCCTGTGTCAACACAGCACCTCCTACACTGCAGCTCTCCCTCAGCACTGCCCTGTGTCAACACAGCACCTCCTACACTGCAGCTCTCCCTCAGCACTGCCCTGTGTCAACACAGCACCTCCGACACTGCAGCTCTCCCTCAGCACTGCCCTGTGCCAACACAGCATCTCCTACACTGCAGCACTCCCTCAGCACTGCCCTGTGTCAACACAGCACCTCCTACACTGCAGCACTCCCTCAGCACTGCCCTAAGTCAACACAGCATCTCCTACACTGCAGCACTCCCTCAGCACTGTGCTGTGCCAACACAGCATCTCCTACACTGCAGCACTCCCTCAGCACTGCCCTGTGTCAACACAGCATCTCCTACACTGCAGCACTCCCTCAGCACTGCCCTGTGCCAACACAGCACCTCCTACACTGCAGCACTCCCTCAGCACTGCCCTGTGTCAACACAGCATCTCCTACACTGCAGCTCTCCCTCAGCACTGCCCTGTGCCAACACAGCACCTCCGACACTGCAGCACTCCCTCAGCACTGCCCTGTGTCAACACAGCATCTCCGACACTGCAGCACTCCCTCAGCACTGTGCTGTGCCAACACATAGCCTCCTACACTGCAGCACTCCCTCAGCACTGCCCTGTGTCAACACAGCACCTCCTACACTGCAGCACTCCCTCAGCACTGCCCTGTGTCAACACAGCATCTCCTACACTGCAGCTCTCCCTCAGCACTGCCCTGTGTCAACACAGCATCTCCGACACTGCAGCACTCCCTCAGCACTGCCCTGTGCCAACACAGCATCTCCGACACTGCAGCACTCCCTCAGCACTGCCCTGTGTCAACACAGCATCTCCGACACTGCAGCACTCCCTCAGCACTGTGCTGTGCCAACACATAGCCTCCTACACTGCAGCACTCCCTCAGCACTGCCTTGTGCCAACACAGCATCTCCTGCACTGCAGCACTCCCTCAGCACTGCCCTGTGTCAACACAGCATCTCCGACACTGCAGCTCTCCCTCAGCACTGCCCTGTGCCAACACAGCATCTCCGACACTGCAGCTCTCCCTCAGCACTGCGCTGTGCCAACACATAGCCTCCTACACTGCAGCACTCCCTCAGCACTGCCCTGTGCCAACACAGCATCTCCTGCACTACAGCACTCCCTCAGCACTGCCCTGTGTCAACACAGCATCTCCTACACTGCAGCTCTCCCTCAGCACTGCCCTGTGTCAACACAGCATCTCCTGCACTACAGCACTCCCTCAGCACTGCCCTGTGCCAACACAGCATCTCCTGCACTGCAGCACTCCCTCAGCACTGCCCTGTGTCAACACAGCACCCTCCTACACTGCAACACTCCCTCAGCACTGCCCTGTGCCAACACAGCATCTCCTGCACTGCAGCACTCCCTCAGCACTGCCCTGTGTCAACACAGCATCTCCGACACTGCAGCTCTCCCTCAGCACTGCCCTGTGTCAACACAGCACCTCCTACACTGCAACACTCCCTCAGCACTGCCCTGTGTCAACACAGCACCTCCTACACTGCAGCACTCCCTCAGCACTGCCCTGTGTCAACACAGCATCTCCGACACTGCAGCACTCCCTCAGCACTACGCTGTGCCAACACAGCATCTCCTGCACTGCAGCACTCCCTCAGCACTGCCCTGTGTCAACACAGCATCTCCGACACTGCAGCACTCCCTCAGCACTACGCTGTGCCAACACATAGCCTCCTACACTGCAGCTCTCCCTCAGCACTGCGCTGTGCCAACACAGCACCTCCTACACTGCAGCACTCCCTCAGCACTGCGCTGTGCCAACACAGCACCTCCTACACTGCAGCACTCCCTCAGCACTGCCCTGTGTCAACACAGCACCTCCTACACTGCAGCTCTCCCTCAGCACTGCCCTGTGCCAACACAGCATCTCCTGCACTGCAGCACTCCCTCAGCACTGCCCTGTGTCAACACAGCATCTCCTACCCTGCAGCTCTCCCTCAGCACTGCCCTGTGTCAACACAGCACCTCCGACACTGCAGCTCTCCCTCACCACTGCCCTGTGTCAACACAGAACCTCCGACACTGCAGCTCTCCCTCAGCACTGCCCTGTGCCAACACTGCAGCTCCCTCTCAGCACTGCCCTGTGTCAACACAGAACCTCCTACACTGCAGCTCTCCCTCAGCACTGCCCTGTGTCAACACAGCATCTCCTGCACTGCAGCACTCCCTCAGCACTGCCCTGTGCCAACACAGCATCTCCGACACTGCAGCACTCCCTCAGCACTGCCCTGTGTCAACACATAGCCTCCTACACTGCAGCACTCCCTCAGCACTGCCCTGTGTCAACACAGCACCTCCTACACTGCAGCTCTCCCTCAGCACTGCCCTGTGTCAACACAGCACCTCCTACACTGCAGCTCTCCCTCAGCACTGCCCTGTGTCAACACAGCACCTCCGACACTGCAGCACTCCCTCAGCACTGCCCTGTGTCAACACAGAGCCTCCTACCCTGCAGCACTCCCTCAGCACTGCCCTGTGTCAACACAGCACCTCCTACACTGCAGCACTCCCTCAGCACTGCCCTGTGTCAACACAGCACCTCCGACACTGCAGCACTCCCTCAGCACTGCCCTGTGTCAACACATAGCCTCCTACACTGCAGCACTCCCTCAGCACTGCCCTGTGTCAACACAGCATCTCCTGCACTACAGCACTCCCTCAGCACTGCCCTGTGTCAACACAGCATCTCCTGCACTACAGCATTCCCTCAGCACTGCCCTGTGTCAACACAGAGCCTCCTACCCTGCAGCACTCCCTCAGCACTGCCCTGTGTCAACACAGCATCTCCTGCACTGCAGCACTCCCTCAGCACTGTGCTGTGTCAACACATAGCCTCCTACACTGCAGCTCCCTCTCAGCACTGCCCTGTGTCAACACTGCAGCTCTCCCTCAGCACTGCCCTGTGACAGACAGATTTTGTGCTGAAGTCTCCATAGGGAATCCTAAGAGGCAACAGTGTGACACATTGAGCCCCCGCTCACTGCTGGGATTCTTACCATGGACTAGAGGGAGATGTTTATAAAGCTTCTTATTTCTTCCTCAGGGGGTTTCACTACATATCCCAATCAATGGGTTGGGTTTGAAGTGGGTTTGAAGTGCTGTCACAGATAGTGTCAAAATGAGCTACAGAAAGAAGTGATGCAGTGGGAACAACTGCATTGCTCTAGTGACCCCCTTGCAGGATGCTTATGGGATTTTAATAATGGCTGTTATTACAAATAATTGAAGAATTAGAAGCAAGCAGAACACAAGAATAGAGCAACAGGAATAAACAGACAGCAACAGCATTCCATGTTGGTTTGAGCCCAAGGAAGATACAGCCCCCCCTGCCAGACAGAGACGATATTGTAATCTCCCTTATTACTGATGGGACAATGCCAAAGAGCATCAGCAAAGACTCCTCCTTGTGTTAAAGTGACAGTCCTTGAAATAACACTGCGATATTGCAGCACTAACACATAAACTGCTCGATTTAGCACATTTTTTTATCTGCTATTTTTTTTAAATACATTGGCACAGTCTACTGGTCATGGCACAGTCCCAGCCAATCAAACACCAGTATCTTGGTGACAAAACTCCCCATCAGATGTGATACAGGAGGTTTTGGCTGCGCCTGGTCAGCACCTGATTGGCCACTCTGAGGTGTGGCTGCTCGGCCATGTTGGGCGAGGTGGGGGCAGGGACTTTTGGAATAGGTTTCTGTTCCGTTAGGCGGGTCGGAGGCGTTGGCTGGGGCTGAGGTGTGAGGATACGGAGGTGGTGTGATGGGACTGTAAAACCTGCTGAGGGCGAAGTCACACAGCAACAAAAATAGATGTTTGGAAAAAAAAGGCAAAATGACAACGTGGAATCGGTACAAAAATTGTTTCTTGTGTTTTCTTCTCTTACTTGGAAATATGATGTGGAGATGCCGGCGTTGGACTGGGGTGAGCACAGTAAGAAGTCTTACAACACCAGGTTAAAGTCCAACAGGTTTGTTTCAAACACGAGCTTTCGGAGCACTGCTCCTTCCTCAGGTGAATTCACCTGAGGAAGGAGCAGTGCTCTGAAAGCTAGTGATTCGAAACAAACCTGTTGGACTTTAACCTGGTGTTGTAAGACTTCTTACTTGGAACTATGACTAGGGAGGTTATGCTGCAACTGTATAAGGTGTTAGTGAGGCCACACGTGGAGTATTGTGTTCAGTTTTGGTCTCCTTACTTGAGAAAGGACGTACTGGCACTGGAGGGTGTGCAGAGGAGATTCACTAGGTTAATCCCAGAGCTGAAGGGGTTGGATTACGAGGAGAGGTTGAGTAGACTGGGACTGTACTCGTTGGAATTTAGAAGGATGAGGGGGGATCTTATTGAAACATATAAAATTATGAAGGGAATAGATAGGATAGATGCGGGCAGGTTGTTTCCACTGGCGGGTGAAAGCAGAACTAGGGGACATAGCCTCAAAATAAGGGGAAGTAGATTTAGGACTGAGTTTAGGAGGAACTTCTTCACCCAAAGGGTTGTGAATCTATGGAATTCCTTGCCCAGTGAAGCAGTTGAGGCTCCTTCATTAAATGTTTTTAAGGTAAAGATAGATAGTTTTTTGAAGAATAAAGGGATTAAGGGTTATGGTGTTCGGGCCGGAAAGTGGAGCTGAGTCCACAAAAGATCAGCCATGATCTCATTGAATGGCGGAGCGGGCTCGAGGGGCCAGATGGCCGACTCCTGCTCCTAGTTCTTATGTAATAACAGGTTTGCGTTGCTTCAAGTCAAAGTGAAGCTCAGGTCAGCAGCATCCAATTCACACATCAGCCGATCACTCCAGCAAGTTCCATCGATTCTGTAGGGCCCAGTCAGTGGAGTCCCCTCAGAGTCTATCTGAAATGTCGCTGGCTACAAACTGTAACTGATCGTCTAGAGTTCTGCTCGAAGCCATGGATAATGGGAATCAAAATCTAACACAAGCTGCTAATCGGATATCCAACCGCATTGCCCTCGGTGGAAACAGTTACCCGTAACTCCTGCTGTTTGCGTGACCTCGTCCTAACTATTGGCCTCAAAGCAGGGCAGAGTGTGGCAACAAAAATCGACGCAATACCAAGTGACAGCAAATCTCCTCACTGACATTCAGCTTGGGATCCACCAGGACCCACTGGATTCCAGACATCATTACAGCTTTGATCCAAAAATGTACACAAGTGCTAAACTGCCTAACAGGAGGAGAGTGACTGAGAAAAGCACTTCACTGAGTGGAATGAGGCAGTTTAGCAAAATCATCAAGGCTGAAACTTTACAGCTCCTGGAGCCATATCTAACACAAAAGAAGATGGTTGTGGTTGTTGGAAGTTAGTTCTCGCTCCTGGCGTTCCTCTGGATAGTATCCAAGGCCCAACCATCTTCAGCTGCTTCATCAATAATGCTCTCTCCAAAATAAGGTCAATTCCTCAGATAAAGCAACTGTCTGCACCCACAACATTCAGATCTGGGCTGATAAGTGGCAAGTAAGTTTCGTGCCACATAAGTGCCAGGCAATGATCCATCTCCACATCATCTCCAACAAGAGAGAGTCTAACCACCTCACTGTGACTTTCAATAGCTTTACCATTGTTGAATCCCCCACTATCAACATCCTGAATAACCAGAACGTTAACTAGAACAGCCGTACAAATACTGTGCAGGTCAAAGGCTGCGGATTCTGAGACAAGTAACCCACCTCCAGACTTCTAAAGCGATTCCTCAACATACACGGCACAAGTGAAGCTCCAACAACACTCAAGAAGCTCAACACCATCCAGGACAAAGCAACACGCTTGATTGACACCCATCCACCATCTTACAACATTCACTCCCTCCACCACTAGAATGCAGTGGCAGCAGCGTGCACCATCTACAAGATGCACTGCAGCAAGAGTCCTTTGACAGCACCTTCCAAACCTGCGACCACCAGCACCTTGAAGGACAAGGGCAGCGGATGCGTGGAAACATCGCATCCTGCAAGTTCCCCTCGCAGCACGAGGACCAATTGGAGGACCTGCAGCTGGTAACCCCTTTGTAATTAGTAGATGCTGCTGAGCTAGTAAGAAGAACAGGAGAGCTCCTCAATTTGAGAATGAAGAGGTCCACAGCTGGTAAGACCATCGGTGTTGGGAGGGAACCCTTCCACAGGGTTGCGTTTGTCTCACTTTGGTTAATTCTCACTGGTTAATTCTCACTGGTTAACTCTCACTGGTTAATTCTCACTGGTTAATTCTCACTGGTTAACTCTCACTGGTTAATTCTCACTGGTTAACTCTCACTGGTTAATTCTCACTGGTTAACTCTCACTGGTTAATTCTCACTGGTTAAGTCTCACTGATTAAGTCTCACTGGTTAACTCTCACTGATTAATTCTCACTGGTTAAGTCTCGCTGGTTAATTCTCACTGGTCAAGTCCAAGACTTGCAATTGGCTGCAACCATAAAAGGATCTTAGTGTCCGTGGGCCTGTATCCCAGCTAGAAATCCACATCTTGAGGAGGGAAGGGATTTGCAAAGAATATGTTTCAAAGAACATAGACAACACATTTTGACTATACCAGATGTACATTTATTTAACCTGAACATATATAGATAGAGCTTTTGTAGCTTAAGTAAGGATGAAGATGCCTCACATGCAAAATGAAAAATTAAATGCTCTTTTTCCCTTTATAAAAAAAACAGATAAATGAATCTGATCCTCTTTCCAAATTGTCTTTTTTAGGAATGTGTTGAATTATTCATCCTCTGAGTTCCTCCTCTTCCCTCTGGGGAAGTGGTTAGAGTTGGACCAGCCGTGGTGCTTTGGACCTGGTAGGTAGCTGCAGAAAGAGAGACACGTGATGCGGTGGGGAATGAAACCTGCAACTCCTGACCTGACTTTCAAGACTGATATTAACTGAAGGCCAGAGGAGATGAAGGGGTTAAGTGCCAGGAAACAGCAAATGGTGAGCAAGTGAGAAACTCCCAACAAGCACAGGGATGAAGCAGGTCGAGTGCAGTTACCTTGCTCAATCGCCATTCAGTCTAATGACCCAGCAAACAGATCAGGGATATCATCAAAAGCAATTCAATCCAACAAGAGAAAGACCAGGTTAATCAAAAATTGAACCAGACACAAACACATCAAAGCAGCAAAAACAGGGGCAGTCACAGAGCGAGGTTTGGCCACATGCACAGCCACAGACAGCTTCAATCCCATTTCAAAATGACGACACACAGAGTGATGAGCATTTGACCTCTTCCTCAGTTACTCCCTGTTGACCACTGTCCCCTCACCCATCTCAAACCGGTGAAGGTTAGTCATGGCAAAACTGTTACAGACATGTGATCGAGACAAGTATTTAAACATCACAAGGCAACTCAGTATTTGCAGCCACCCCGCCCAACACAGACTCCAAGCTGCAGATTCCTGTGAACGCATAACAAAAGCTGCCAGAGTGTTTAGAACACAGAACGCACTGTCTCATTTAGGAGATCTCAATTCAAACGCCTATTTCCATAAATACATTGAACAGCTCGCAATCCCGTAATCTTCAGACACAAAGTCCTGATCATTAAATATCGTCAATGTCGACATGTGTTTTTGACAAATTTTTTTTCCCGCTCTGGGAAATCTACATTTCCTCTTTCCTCTCGAGCCCATTTCCAACTTGCCGGGGTCTTAACAGGAGCAGAGTTCAAATGGCAGCACTGACCCTGGATGCCCTTCTCCACTGGGGACCTCCTCCACCCCTAAACATACATAGGTAGTGGCCTGAAGGCACTGACCACACTGGTGATATGGCTGCACTGGGCACTGGCCACACTGGCATGGCTGCACTGGACACTGGCATGGCTGCACTGGGCAATGGCCACACTGGAGGCATGGCTGCACTGGACACTGGCCACACTGGCATGGCTGCACTGGACACTGGCCACACTGGCATGGCTGCACTGGGCAATGGCCACACTGGAGGCATGGCTGCACTGGACACTGACCACACTGGAGGCATGGCTGCACTGGATACTGGCCACACTGGCATGGCTGCACTGGGCAATGGCCACACTGGAGGCATGGCTGCACTGGACACTGACCACACTGGAGGCATGGCTGCACTGGATACTGGCCACACTGGCATGGCTGCACTGGACACTGGCCACACTGGCATGGCTGCACTGGACACTGGCATGGCTGCACTGGGCAATTGCCACACTGGAGGCATGGCTGCACTGGACACTGACCACACTGGCATGGCTGCACTGGACACTGGCCACACTGGCATGGCTGCACTGGGCAATGGCCACACTGGAGGCATGGCTGCACTGGACACTTGCCACACTGGCATGGCTGCACTGGATACTGGCCACACTGGCATGGCTGCACTGGACACTGGCCACACTGGCATGGCTGCACTGGACACACTGGAGGCATGGCTGCACTGGCCACTGGCCACACTGGCATGGCTGCACTGGACACTGGCCACACTGGCATGGCTGCACTGGACACTGGCATGGCTGCACTGGGCACTGGCATGGCTGCACTGGAGGCATGGCTGCACTGGACACTGGCCACACTGGAGGCATGGTTGCACTGGGCACTGGCCACACAGAATACTGACCACACTGCTGATATGGCTGTACTGGACACTGGCTACATAGAGTACTGGTCACACTGATGGTATGGCTGCGCTGGTCACAATGGAGATGGAGGTATATTTGCAGTGGCCACACTGGAGGCATGGCCATTCTGCTCACGGACTTACTGCATTTCTGACAATTCTGTCCTAATTCTAATAGCAATGAGGTAGGCTCACTGTCAAGTCAATACAGGGGCAGGATATCTGGATATGAAGAGGGAATGATGAATAAATGTGTCTCGCTCTTCACAAGAGTCCAGTTATTTGGGGAATGCAGAATGGACAGGTGGTGAGATAATGATAGGAATTACAGCAAACATAAAATACTCCAGAATTTTACAGAAATTGTTTCTCCTTGAAGTTACTGAATCATTTTAAGGGAATGCTGTGTTAGTGTCTCCCCACAGGCAGCCTTGTAGCTCAATGCTACAGGATGGTGTCATGACATCATTTGTGTGAGCAAGCGGCCAGTCTAACATCGCGGCCGGCAGTATTAACATCTTCTGAACAAAGCTCTAGGTGTTGGTTGAACCTCCAAACTCGATCAGGCAGACTCAATCTTGAATCCACCACAGGAAAGCTGGCGACCGGGGAGCCAGACTCTGCACCCGCTGGAGGGACCGAAAAATCACCAACAAATCCGAAGGAAACTACCTTGGAGAGAAGCCCGAAATGAACTCAGTGGCTGTGAGTAGCAAGTCTCCGGAGCTGGGATGTTGCAGAACATAAAGAGAAACAGGCCAAGCTCGGGATGTGCCTTGTTTTGGGGAGACAGGAAGCAAGGCAGTAATAAAACTTCACATCCTGCACACACAGGTTCTTCCATAGCAAAAAATGGTCGGAGTTTTTGGTGGCGTGGAACCGCTTGATGTGAATACAGAGCGATGGAGCTCGTAAACAGAACGATTCGACTATCGGGGGTGGTACAGCTGGAAAATCCAGGCACAAAATCATACGAAGGTTTCATAAACGCAACCAAGAACAGATGAATCAATTACATAGTTTGTAGCTACCCTGGCTGAACACTGCAAATTCGGGGAGGCGTTAAAAGATACCATCAGAGATAGATTAGTCTGTGGTTTAAGGAGCAAAGCTATTCAAAATCGGTTGTTAACCGTGACCCACCTGATCGTAAAGAAAGCTTTGGAAATTGCTGTATCCATGGAATTAGCCCTGGATCACTGTCCGTGTGGAGTTTGCGCATTCTTCCCGTGTTTGTGTGGGTCTCACTTTCACAACCCAAAGATGTGCAGGGTAAGTGGATTGGCCATGCTAAATTGCTCAATTTAAAAAAACTATTAAGAAACCTTGTATTAAACCAATGACACGAAGGCCACTGTGGTATTGTAAGAGTGAAGGAGAGAGCCAGGAGCTATTTATGGTGGGGAGGGCAAGATACAGAAATCAAGGAAAAGTCAGGAATGTGTTCATTTGTTCAAAAGTGTGGAACCTGCTGCCATTAGCCTTATTACACCCGTGGGAATGGCCAGAAGAGGCCTGACAACAGGTACATGATGATTACGGAGGACTGTTTGAACGGCGAATGTTCCTCATTCTAGTCGATGCTCACTCGAAATGGCCTGAATTTGCCACCATGAAGTCAACATCATCGGAGAAAACAATGGAAAGATTGGGTGAAATTTTCAGCAGATTCAGTTACCCTGAACAACTGGGGAGCGATAATGGGCTGCAGTTCAAATCTGAAGAGTTCATAAACGACTTGAAAGAGAACAGAGTTCGGTGTGCTGCCCTGCCGCAAATGGGCTGACAGAACGTTTTATACAGATGATGAAATATTTGTTAAAGGTAACCAGAGAACAAGGTTAATTGTCTAAATGTTTGAGTCAATGCCTGCTCACATACAGGAATATTGCGCACTCAACAACCCAAGTTTCTCCAGCGTTGCTAATGATTAAACATCAACTACGCACAGCATTCGATTTGCTAAAACCACCCAAGACAAAATAAATTCTCGAGAAGAAGCAGCAGGGTCAGATCATACGGGGGAGAACACGGTCAAGACGTTCTGGCAAGGCATTATACCACAATTGAAACGTGGATTGCTGCGACCGGACCGGATTCCTACACCGTACAGACCTGAGGGGATGTAATATGGAGAAGGCAGGAGGATCAATTCTGGCAACAGGAACCAATCCACCAGAGGCAGAACCGACAGATTCCAAATCAGGCTGTGCCGAGAGAGGACCGGGACCTTCCCGAGAACCGAACCAAGTGGGGAAAACAGCACCTCAATTGCGAATCAAATACCGAGTCATCCTCCGATCACCATGGCGACTCCGGTTAAGGCAGGGGTGGGCAAACTATGGCCCGCGGGCCGCATGCGGCCCGCCAAAGGTATTTCTGCGGCCCACCAAGTCATTTAAAAAAAAAAAAAAAATTTTTTTTAAAGAAAATTTTTTTTTTTTTTTTTTAAATTTTTTTTTAAGGTTAATGGGGGGGGCTGTTGGGTTACTGGTATAGGGTGGATACGTTGACTTGAGTAGGGTGATCATTGCTCGGCACAACGTCGAGGGCCGAAGGGCCTGTTCTGTGCTGTACTGTTCTATGTTCTATATGAGGCGCCCAGAATCATAACCGGGTGAAGTACTTATTTTACTTAATATACTATGCGGCCCTTTGTGAATTGTGAATTTCTGAATGTGGCCCTTGCACGGAAAAGTTTGCCCACCCCTGGGTTAAGGTAATCACTGAGGACACTCACACCAAGCCAAAGACACCAGAGGTTGCAGTAAGTATTAAAAAGCAGACGCCTGAGGTTCACGGAGATCCACACCAAGAACGCCGACCTCTGGATGTCTGGCGCATTGACAGCTGCTGTTGCTAATTGAGTGATCGTGTTGCTAATTGATTGTGAATATTATTCTGTTTATTGTGTCAGAGACATTGATTATAAAGGGGAAGGAAATGTTGTGCATTCCGTGGTGTTTTTAGTATTTCCTCACAAGCAGCTTTGCACTTGAGCAGGGGCACTTTCCGAGAACGATTGCGTACGTGGGCAGTCTAACATCGCAGTGTTAACATCTTCTCAATAAAGCTCCAGGTGTCGGTTGAACCTCCAAAGCCTGCAGACCCTTATCTTGAATCCAGCACAAATGCAGCCTCTCCTACAGACGGGCTCCCACGTAGAATCTCACTCAGGATATAAAAACTCAACCCTTACCTTTGGGTGTGCGGAACTGGACAAAATCAGACAAGGGCCCCATGCCTTTGGAATTACGAGCCTGGATTTTGAAGTAATAAGTGGTGTCAAGTGTGAGATCTTGTATCTGGTGGGTCAGTCTGTCTCCAACCACTGGCTCAATCACCCAGTCATGGATTTCTGCAGTAATATCTGTGCTGTAATATATGATGTAACCTAGATGGAGAACAGAGGGGAGAAGGAAGAAATACACAGACAAGAAATTAACTTTATTATCACAAACTTCAGTTTGTCTGTTAACAACCTTCCAACCTTACCCCCCCCCCCGCCCTCCCCATCTCAGCCAACCTTCCACTGAAACCACCTTCCATCAGATTGGACTATTCCAATGCTCTCCAGCCCTTCATCCTCCATAAACCTCAGTTTATTCAAACCTCTGCTTCTCTTGGCCATCTTGTGCCAAGAGCCATTCAGCCCCTCCGTGCTGGCCGACCGACATTGACACATGGTCCAGTGATGGCTCAAAATTTTAAATGTTTATTTTTGTATTTAAACCTTCCCATGGTTTGCATCTTCCCTGTGCCCTACCGACTTCTCCAATCATCCATTTGAGCTCCCTGTCCATTGTTCTATCCTTCGCTCCACCATCGGCAGTGGCCCTTCGAGCCACCTTGACCACCACACTCTGGAATTCTCACTGTTCCATCTCCCTCCTCTCCTCAAATTCCATCTCTTGACCCCCCCCCAGTTTTTGGTCACTATAATCTTTGGCTCAGTGGATAGTTCTGTCCCTGATGTCACCGTGAGACGACAACAAAATGTCATTTCTATACGAAATACAAGCTGGCTTGTCCCCGCCCCCCCCCCACCACCCTGCTGTGGTGCCACTGTCCCAGCACCCCCCCCCCCACCCCGTGGTGCCACTGCCCCAGCACCTCCCCCCCCTACCCCGTGGTGCCACTGCCCCAGCACCTCCCCCCCCCCCACCCTGTGGTGCCACTGCCCCAGCACCTCCCCCCCCACCCTGTGGTGCCACTGCCCCCCCCCCACCCTGTGGTGCCACTGCCCCAGCACCTCCCCCCCCACCCTGTGGTGCCACTGCCCCAGCACCCCCCCCCACCCTGTGGTGCCACTGCCCCAGCACCTCACCCCCCACCCTGTGGTGCCACTGCCCCAGCACCTCCCCCCCCACCCTGTGGTGCCACTGCCCCAGCACCTCCCCCCCCCCCACCCTGTGGTGCCACTGCCCCAGCACCTCCCCCCCACCCTGTGGTGCCACTGCCCCAGTGACCACACAGGCTCCAAGGGTCTAGCGTGCTCCGGCCTCCATACCTGTGATTTTCCCGTTGGCCTCTGATGGTGGCTGCCAGTTCACAATGATGGTCCTCGGTTTTCCTTCCTTGCTCACGACTGTGAGATCCTTCGGAGGAGATGTCGGCACTGAAAAGAGAGTAACAAATTAAACCTGCTATCTGAGGTGTGTGTTGGTTATGTTACTGGACGAATAATTCAGAGAATGAGTTCCAATCCTATCATCCATAGAAGGAGGCGGCAATTTGTCTGCACAGACCCTCCGAAAGAGCGCCCTGCCTCAGCCCACTCCCCGCCCTGTCCCCGTAACCCCGCACATTAATCACGGCCAATCCACCTGACCGGCACGTCTTTGGACTGTGGGAGGTAACCGGAGCACCCGGAGGAAACCCACGCAGACACGGGGAGAAGGTGCAGATTCCGCACAGTGACCCAGGGCCGAATCGAAGCTGGGACCCTGGAGCTGTGAGGCAGCAGTGCTAACCACTGTGCTGCCCCAATCATGGTACTGTGAGAATGTAGAGATCAGCTTTAGAATATCAGGAAATAAGAAGCTGTTTTTTACTGCAGTTTTTATTTGATGAGTTACATAACAAAAATGTGATATAATGAGCTTCACAGAAAAATACACTGCAGAAAAGGCCCTTCGGCCCATCGAGTCTGCACCGTCGCATGAAAAACACCTGATCTGTCAATCCTAATCCCATTTTCCAGCACTTGGCCCATAGCCTTGAATGTTAAGACGTGCCAAGTGCTTATCCAGGTACTTTTTAAAGTATGTGAGGTGACCCACCTCTACCACCCTTCAGGCAGTGCATTCCAGACCGCCACCATTCTCTGGATAAAAAGGTTTGCCTCAAACCCCCCCCAAACCTCCTGCCCCACACCTTGAATTTGTGTCCCCCTCGTAACTGACCCTTCAACTAAGGGGAACAGCTGCTCCCTATCCACCCTGTCCATGCCCCTCATAATCTTGTCCACCTCGATCAGGTCGCCCTTCAGTCTTCTCTGCTCCAGAGAAAACCACCCAAGCCTATCCAACCTCTCTTCAAATGTTCCATCCCAGGCAACATCCTGGTGAATCTCCTCTGCACCCCCTCCAGTGCAATCACATCCTTCCTATGAAAATGAAAAATGAAAATCGCTTTATTGTCACGAGTAGGCTTCAATGAAGTTACTGTGAAAAGCCCCTAGTCGCCACATTCCGACGCCTGTTCGGGGAGGCTGGTACGGGAATCGAAACGTGCTGCTGGCCTGCTTGGTCTGCTTTAAAAGCCAGCGATTTAGCCCAGTGAGCTAAACTAATGTGGTAACCAGAATTTCACACAGTACTCCAGCTGTGGCCTCACCAAAGTTCTATACAACTCCAACATGACCTCCCTGCTTTTGTAATCTATGCGTCTATTGATAAAGGCGAGTGTCCCATGTGGTTTTTTCACCCCCCTATTAACCTGTCCTTCTGCCTTCAGAGATCTATGGACAAACACAGCAAGGTCCCTTTGTTCCTCAGGATTCCCAGTGTCCGGCCTTTCATTGAATACCCCCCCCCCCCCGGTCACCTCTCCCGTGGCCAGAGAGGTTTAAAAATTTGGTTCAGAGCCCCGGCAATCTCCTCCCTTGCCTCCTACAGCATCCTGGGACATGATTCGTCCAGACCTGGAGATTTCTCCACTTTTAAGCCTGCCAACACCACCAATAACTTGTCCCTCCCGGTGACAACTTGCTTAATAAGCTCACAGTCTCTCTCCCAGAGTTCCATACCTGCCTCCTCCTTCGCTTCACCAGTGAGCCGAGACTTGACGTTTCTGCAGAACATTTGATTGTGGAGTGCTCACCCTTGCCAGCAGGGGTAACTGGGCATCAATGAGGAGCAGGAACCCATGCTGATTAATTTAAGGGTCCACAGGCTATGCTTGAGATCAGATGACTCAGCCCAGAACCAGGGTTGAGCCTAAAGCTCCCACACTGAGTCATGTCCACGTCCATAAACAGCCCCACAGCCTAGCTGGAGAAGGGAGGACAATATTTTATTGACTCATATATTCTGTTTTCAGTCTTGGAACCAGGGCCATACCTGTTTCGAATGTAGTTCCGTGTGCTGTCATGCTCCAGGTACTCGACCTTCGACCCTTTGTTACCTTGACAGAAAACTCGTAGAGTGTATTTGGTTTCAATCCTGAGACAATATAACTCAGTGTAGTGGTGTCTGCAGTCTGAAAGAGAATCAAATTGACATTGTCTGAACCACGGACCTATAGAGTTACAGTCATCCATCATTCACTGAGTCGCCATACACCAGAACATCAATTCACCTTGTCCATAATACAAGGAACAACTCCACAAATAAGCCAGGGAATAAACTCCACCAATAGCATCGGGAATTAATCCGTCCCTCCATTATACTAGAAACTAGTTCCCGAATGTATAACCATGTAAGATGTGGGGAATTAATCCCATTTCCCCATATTTAGCCACCTCCATCCTATAATTTTTTTAAAAAAATTTAGATTACCCAATTATTTTTCCAATTAAGGGGCAATTTAGCGTGTCCAATCCACCTACTCTGCTCATCTTTGGGTTGTGGGGCGAAACCCACGCAGACACGGGGAGAATGTGCAAACTCCACACGGACAGTGACCCAGAGCCGGGATCGAACCTGGGACCTCAGCGCCGTGAGGCGGTTGTGCTAACCACTAGGCCACCGTGCTGCCCTCCTCCATCCTGTTTAGGGGCTGTTTAGCTCACAGGGCTAATCGCTGGCTTTGAAAGCAGACCAAGGCAAGCCAGCAGCACGGTTCGATTCCCGTAACAGCCTCCCTGAACAGGCGCCGGAATGTGGCGACTAGGGGCTTTTCACAGTAACTTCATTTGAAGCCTACTCGTGACATTAAGCGATTTTCATTTCATTTTCCTATAATAATAGTCTTTATTATTGTCACAAGAAGGCTTACATTAACACTGCAATGAAGTTACTGTGAAAAGCCCCTAGTTGCCACATTCTGGCGCCTGTTCGGGAACACTGAGGGAGAATTCAGAATGTCCAATTTACCTAACAAACACGTCTTTCGAGACTTGTGGGAGGAAACCAGAGCCCCCGGAAGAAACCCACGCAGATACGGGAAGAACGTGCAGACACCGCACTTCAGTGACCCAAGCCGGGAATCGAACCCAGGCACTGGGAAGCAACAGTGCTAACCACTGTGCTCCCGTGCCGCCAGTCAGTGGCTAGTGTGTGATGTGGAACCATGGCTGGTAAGTACAGCACAGTTCCGTAACTGACCCAGACAGCTGGATACACTCACCTTATACTTAGTGTTGGCAGGATAGTTGGTTTTCCAGCGCACCGTGTAGAATCGCGCATCGGTGATCTTCTGGTTCTTGGGCAGCGAGCTGTCGGCCCACGTGACCCGGATGGTGTCGTGGGTAAGCACCGTGGCCTGAACTCCGACCGGGGGCAGCATGGGGCTGGGGTCTGGTACTGGAGTGTATGGATTATTGACAAGATCAAATATATAAACTTTGGAAGGGTCAAAAGGGTCTAAGGGATAAATTAAATGAAGAATAATGTTTGTAAGAAGGTAAATGATGAATCATGCAAGGAGAAGGGGAAAGCAGCCAGAGAGCCATCCCGTCAGATCCAAGCAGCAGGAAGGCATGGAATGGAGGAGAAAGAAACAGAGAAAGCAAGGTTAGAGCAAGCCTTCCACTGTTAATGACTTAAAATGAAGTAATTTGAGAGACTAGCTGGTCGGTGCTACCTTAATTTACCATTCACGCACACACACACACACAGACACACAGACACAGACACACACACACAGACACATAGACACAGACACACACACACAGACACATAGACACAGACACACACACACACACATAGACACAGACACACAGACACACACACACAGACAAACAGACACACACACACAGACACAGACACATAGACACAGACACACACACACAGACACAAACACACAGACAAACAGACACATAGACACAGACACGCACACACACAGACACACAGACACACACAGACACATAGACACAGACACATAGACACAGACACACACACAGACACACACACACACACAGACACATAGACACAGACACGCACACACACAGACACACACACACACAGACACATAGACACAGACACGCACACACACAGACACACACACACAGACACACACACACAGACACACGCATAGACAAACAGACACAGGCACACACACAGACAAACAGACACAGACAAACAGACACAGACACACACAGACAAACAGACATACAGACAGGCACACACAAACAGACAGACACACACAGACACACACACACACACAGACACAGACAAACAGACATACAGACAGGCACACACAAACATACACACACAAACAGATATACACACACACACACACAGACACACACACAGACAAACAGACACACACAGACAAACAGACATACAGACAGGCACACACAAACATACACACACACACAGATAAACAGACACAGACACACATACATACACAGACAGGCACACACAAACATACACACACACAGACAAACAGATATACATACATACACAGACACACACACACAAATACAAACACACACACAGACACACTAACACATACAAACACAGACAGACACACACACAGGCAGACACGTAGGCACACACACCGGCACACACACAGACATACTGGCACACACATTGTATATTCACATTCGCAACACAACAGCCAGCCAATCACACGCTGAACATCAGCTGATTGGTGCTTATGGTGGTTGCTGAGAGGAAGGGTGAGCGTTGTTCGTAGCCGGAGTGCGATGTCTAAGTTTCCCTTTTCCTCGCCTCCTTGGTGAATCTCTCGCCTTCCTTTCACTATTTCTCCCATTCTCCCACTGCCTTTACGTTCCACACCCTCTTTCCCCGACTCCAGCCATTTCCCCAACTGGGAGGAGAATATTAACTGAGCCGATAATAGACGCAAAGATAAATCTTGATTTCAAAACCCAATTGCCTTTATGAATAAGGCCCATTTTGTTCAGAGTATGTTTGTTGTCAGCAGCATGGTGGCGCAGTGGGTTAGCCCTGCTGCCTCATGGCGCTGAGGTCCCAGGTTCGATCCCGGCTCTGGGTCACTGTCCATGTGGAGTTTGCACATTCCCCCCGTGTCTGCGTGGGTTTCACCCCCACAACCCAAAAGATGTGCAGGGTAGGTGGATTGGCCACACTAAATTGCCCCTTAATTGGAAAAATTAATTGGGTACTCTAAATTTATATTAAAAAATGTTTGTTGTCACAGTAACTGAGTCAAAACACTGGACTCAATACCAGAGCTCACAACATCTCCTCCCTCAAATAGAATCCAACCCATTGCTTACTGAGGGTCGCACATTGACCACAAACCGTACGATGGGAGGGATTGGTCTTCAGAGTGTCAGCGACAGCTGAAATGTTCCTTATGGGGGGAATATCAGGAAATTCATGGGCGGCCAAAGGCATGGAGCAATTTCCCAGCACATAACCCTGTAGGCAAGGCCCCCTAATGGAAGAACACACTCGGAAAATCAACCCTGGTGTTCTACATTTCAGTTAAGGGCCTTTTCTCTGAGCAAGGAGGTGCTGATCCTGGCTAACAATTACTGGGATACCAGTAGCAGTCGCAGACATACTCACTGCCAGGACTTTGCACATTTCCACCTAGAAGCAGGTAGCAAGGCGAGGAGAAGATGGTTATTTTGCAAAGGTGCGTACAGCCTCGGAAACACAGCAGCATTTTTGCAAGTCAGAAAGGGAAAGACAAATTTGCGGACTTTTCCTCTTACCAGTCAGAGGCCTGGTGGCTGTGCTCTCATACAGAGGAATCCCTTCTCCAATCTTGTTATACGCTTTAAGTGTGATCACATAGTGCGAGTTGGGCTCTGGAAGCAAAGAACAGAGTAATTATTGCTTATCTGTGATGATCCACTCTATCAATCATCACGGTAGCACGGTGGTTAGCACAGTTGCTTCACAGGGCCAGGGTCCCAGGTTCGATTCCCGGCTGGGTCACTGTCTGTGGGGAGACTGCACGTTCTCCCCGTGTGTGCGTGGGTTTCCTCCCACAGTCCAGACGTGCAGGTTAGGTGGGTTGGCCATGCTAAATTGCCCTTAGTGTCCACAAGATGTTAAGTGGGGGGGTTACTGGGTTACGCGGACAGGGTAGATACGTGGGCAGGGTAGATAGTAAGGTGATCTTTGTAAGGGCCGGTGCAGACTCGATGGGCCGAATGGCACTGTAAATTCTATGATTCCATGATTCTAATCCTGTTACTGAGGAGCTCTGCATTGTATTTAATCCCAATGTGTGCTGTGTGAACTCACTTGAATGGCGGGAGGCACGCTAAAATTACGACCAATTAGGTCAGTGTGCAGAGAGAAATTCCAAGGCTCCTGCTCTCGATCACTACCCAATGAATCCATTGTGGAAATGAGAGGGCGACACGGTGGCACAGTGGTTAGCACTGCTGCCTCGCAACGCCGAGGTCCCGGGTTTGATCCCGGCCCCGGTCACTGTCCGTGTGGAGTTTGCACATTCTCCCCGTGTCTGCGTGGGTCTCACCCCCACAACCCAAAGATGTGCCGGGCAGGTGAATTGGCCAGGGCAAATTGCCCCTTAATTGGAAATCTTTTTAAAAAGAAAGTAGTGATAAGGGTATCATCAGACTGAGCTTGGCAGTTTTCACCATTTAATAGCCTCCTAAAACTTAACTTCTTGGCTCACACATGAAGAATTGTCACTTGGGAAACTCACCAATGAGACTGTTACTCTGTGAATATATTGATAACAATACCAATAATTACTCAATGGTCTGCACAGAACTGGAAAATTAAAGGAAGGCGGTTCTTCAAAATGATTCAACAGTATTTGAAGTCCTAGTCAACAGCCAGTGGCTGGGTTTACTGCTTATATTAATCATCACCAATAACCTTCATCACATTTATCATCATCATAAGAGTTTAGCTCTTTCTTAAACATCAATTGGTCCAAAATGTACCATCCACCATATTGTATCACATTGCATCGTGCTTATCAATTCCCCATCTTCACCATCCCTCACTAGACAGCAGAGCACACTTCTTATAAAATAGCAATCACTGCCTAAAAGCCCCTCAATAACTGGTCCCACTCTGCAATCTCCTGCAGCTTGACATCCTACCCTCTACATCCTCCAGTGCTTTTTTCCTCCTGGCGTCCCTCACTTATAAGCAGAATTCTCAATGCTGGTACCCCCTCCCATCGCCCTCGCCCACTCCCATCGCCCTCGCCCACTCCCATCGCCCTCACCCTCCCATCACACTCGCCCCCTCCCATCACACTCGCCCCCTCCCATCACCCTCGCCCCCTCCCATCGCCCCCTCCCATCGCCCTCACCCCCTCCCATCACCCTCACCCCCTCCCATCGCCCTCGCCCACTCCCATCGCTCACACCCTCCCATCATCCTCGCCCCCTCCCATCGCCCTCTCCCCCTCCCATTGCCCTCGCCCCCTCCCATCGCCCTCGCCCCCTCCCATCGCCCTCGCCCCCTCCCATCGCCCCCTTCCATTGCCCCCTCCCATCGCCCTCGCCCATCACCCTCGCCCCCTCCCATCGCCCTTGTCCCCTCCCATCGCCCTCGCCCCCTCCCATTGCCCTTGCCTTCACCCCCTCCCATCGCCCTCCCTCCCATCGCCCTATCGCCCTCGCCCATCCCATCACCCCCTCCCATCGCCCTCACCCCCTCCCATCGCCCTCACCCCCTCCCATCGCCCTCACCCCCTCCCATCGCCCTCGTCCCCTCCCATCGCCCTTGCCCCCTCCCATCGCCCTCGCCCCCTCCCATCGCTCTCGCCTCCTCCCATCGCCCTCGCCCCCTCCCATCGCCCTCGCCCCCTCCCATTGCCCTCGCCCCCTCCCGTCGTCCCCTCCCATCGCCCTCGCCCCCTCCCATTGCCCTCGCCCCCTCCCATCGCCCTCGCCCCCTCCCATCGCCCTCGCCCCCTCCCATCGCCCTCACCCTGGCCCCCTCCCATTGCCCTCGCCCCCTCCCATCGCCCTCGCTCCCTCCCATTGCCCTCGCCCCCTCCCATTGCCCTCTCCCATCGCCCTCGCCCCCTCCCATTGCCCTCGCCCCCTCCCATCGCCCTCGCCCCCTCCGATCGCCCTCGCCCCCTCCCATCGCCCTCGCCCCCTCCCATCGCCCTCACCCTCACCCCCTCCCATCGCCCTCGCCCCCTCCCATCGCCCTTGCCTTCACCCCCTCCCATCGCCCTCCCTCCCATCGCCCTCGCCCATTTCATCACCCCCTCCCATCTCCCTCGCCATATCGCCCTCGCCCATCACCCCCTCACATCGCCCTCGCCCCCTCCCATCGCCCTCGTCCCCTCACATCGCCCTCGTCCCCTCCCATCGCCCTCGCCCCCTCCCATCACCCTCGCCCCCTCCCATCGCCCTCGCCCCTTCCCATCGCCTTCAACCTCACCCATCCCATCACCCCCTCCCATCGCCCTCGCTTCCTCCCATCTCCCTCGCCATATCGCCCTTCCCATCACCCCCTCCCCCTGCCATCGCCCTCGCCCCCTCCCATCGCCCTCGCCCCCTCCCATCGCCCTCGCCCCCTCCCATCGCCCCCTCACATCGCCCTCGCCCCCTCCCATCGCCCTCACCCCATCCCATCACCCCCTCCCATCACCCTCACCCCCTCCCAATGTTGGTACACTAGGTTCAGTGGAACACACTGCCAGCTTGGCTTGGCATGGCCTAATCCTAAATCTACTTCTGCTGCCTGTAACATAACCTCCTGTCAGGAAATGAAAATGAAAATTAAATGTTTCCTCTAAATTCCTCTAAACGTGTTTCCTCTAATTTACTGATTTGATTTTTATGCCACGGCAAAAAGCAAAGTGCGAACTTGGAATGCACTGTGAAATATAAAAACAGGAGCATTGCTGCACACGGATTAAACAGATGTGTGCGTGCTTTGCAACACACTGCAATGTCCCAGTGAGGGTTCCTGGGTCAGAGTAAACAGCCCCAAACACAATTCCCCCGGATGCAATCCTGACTACACTGTCAGCACTGTGTCCTCTCACTCACCCAGGTTCTCGATGGTATAATAACGCTGTTTATAGTCGACACGGATGGTTTCTGCATGAGGGCTGCCAATGCCGTAGCCAATGGCGTAACCTCGCACAACAATGTTCTGGTTATCAGGGGGCGTCCAGCTCACAACAATGTTGTTAATCAGAGGGCGAACGTGGAGGGAGCTGGGCTTGTCCGGCACCCGGGATTCTGTAAAACACAAAACAATAAACCCAACACTACACAGCAAATCAGACGGGAGAGAACCAGTGTTCTTGTGATGGAATGTGAGAGGGACAGAGAGAGAAACAGAAAATGATGAAGATCGAGACAGACAGATAGACAGAAACAGATAGAGAGAGATTGGCAGAGATACGAGCAACAAACCTAGCAACACTTGTAAGACACAGAATGTGATTGAAATGTCAAGGAGGTGTCACTGTCTAATGAAGATTGTTTACAAGTGTGTGTGAGAAGCACTGGCAGCAGTGTGGCCCTGCCAGAGTTGAGTTCATGTCTGTGTGCACAACACTCCTAATCTGACCGGACACCAACATCGCTAGGAGTCCAGGTAGCGTTGTAACAGGCCCCAACCACCCTCATTCATGTCAGCTGCATGAACACATATATATTAACACACAAATTAGGAGAAGGCCATTGAAGCCCCCTCCAGCCTGCTCTGGCTATTCAATAAGATTGTAGCTGATCTGATTGTAGTCTCAAATCTATATTCCCACCTACCCTCGATAACCCCTTGCTTATCAAGAGTCCATCGAGCTTTGCTTTAAACATATTCAAAGACACAAAGTTTCCACCGCCGTTTGAGGAAGGGAATTCCAAAGACTCACCATTTTCTGAGAAATAAATTCTCCTCATCTCTGTCCTAAATGGAAAACCCCTTGTTTTTAAACAGTGACCCTGTTCTAGATTCTCCCACAAGAGGAAACATCCTCTCCACGTCCACCCTGTCCACCCCCTCAGGATTTAATATGTCTCAATCAAGTTGCCTCTTAATGTTCTAAACTCCAGTGGATACAAGTCTAACCTGTCCAACTCCCCCATTCCAGGTATTCGTCTAGTGAACCTTCTCTGAACAGCTGGCAACGCCTTCCCATCCTAATAAGGAAAATAAGGAAACTAATTCTGGACACTGGCTCAGCCAGCGTTGCTCTCGCCTCTGAGTCACTAGTTTTCAGGTTCAGGACCTCTTTCAGGACTTGAATCCAAGTCAGAGTTACAAGAGGGTGTTACACGCGGGTCAGCGTGGTGGCGCAGTGGTTAGCATTGCTGCCTACGGCGCTGAGGACCCGGGTTTGAATCCCGGCCCTGGGTCACCGTCCGTGTGGAGTTTGCACGTTCTCCCTGTGTCTGCGTGGGTCTCACCCCCACAACCCAAAGAGTAGGTGGATTGGACACGCTAAATTGCCCCTTAATTAAAAAAAATAATAATTGGCTACTCTAACTTGAGAAAAAAAAGAGAGGGCGTTACACTGTTGGAGGTACCCGTGTTTCAGATGAGGCATTGCACTGTCCATTAAACTGAGGCCCACTTGCCCGTCTGGGTGGATGTAAAAGATCCCATGGCACTCTTTCAAAGAAAAGCAGAGGAATCCTCCCCAGAGTGCTGGGGCCAAGATCCTCAAACAACATCACAAAAAGCAGATTATCCGGTTATTTTTCCACTACTGTCTGCGAGAGCTTGCTGTGCAGATTGGCTGCGGTGGCTCCTCTGTTACAAGTTCATCTGCTACAAAGTGATTGGAGACATCTCGTGGTCATGAAAAGTGACAAATAAATGCAAGTCTTTCTTTTTTTCTTTCTCATCAAACTATCTTCAAAACGTTGAATGTTTGACGGGAGAGTACAGAGGGAGCTTTTCTATGTCTAACCCCGTGCTCTACCTACCCTGGCAAGGGTCGTTCCTGATACCACCTGAAATGGTAAGTTTCATCCCCCAGCACCAATATCCAGCACAGAACATTAGCTTTCTGGATAATGCACTGAATATAGGGAGTTGTAGCAGATTTAAGTGTTTTAAGCTCATGTTGTACACAAATTTGAAGACTTACGTCTGCAAAGATATGGTAACTACTGCTCATTCTGTTTTAATTATGATCCTTACCATCTAGGTCACTTTCAAAGGTTTCAGCAGACACCCAGTCTGAGGATGGCCCCGTGCCATTCACTGTAATGGCAGAGACTCTGAAGCTGTACTCAGTGTTTCTTTCCAATCCTGCAACAAAACAACAGACAGGTAAAAGTGAATGTATTCGAGTTCCCCGAAGGCTGTGTCACAGTGACCCACAAACAGCCTGACCAACAATCCCAGACACAGACAGCAGGGGGCAACAGGAGCTCAGCAATTAGAGGAATCAGCCAAAGCCTCTGACAGCGAAGTTTTAAAAGTTTGTGTTTTTCTGCAAAGACCCAGATTTGGGAAATGATTAAGGTGTCATGGTGTTGTGTGGATCATCAAACTCACAACTTTAATATTCATCTCTGGCTGACGATGTCCTTCGGACTGGAGCTGAGGGCAGGAAGCTGAATCTAAACCCAAATCAGATCAAAATAAACCCATCCCAAAAATCCAAATACCCCAAACCTACCTTGCACCCCACCTCCTAAATCCATCCAGCGTCACAACTCCTCCCCACCCCTTAAACCCACCCAAATGCCCTGAATCCACTCTGCACTCCAAGCCCACCCTCAGCCCAAACCCACCCCATCCCTGTGATCTATCCGTTACCACAAATCCACCCCAACACAACTTAAATCCAACTTAAATCACTGGCAACATCTCAATAATAATAATCTTTATTATTGTCACAAGTAAGCTTGCATTAACACTCCAATGAAGTTACTGTGAAAAGCCCCTAGTTGCCACATTCCAGCGCCTGTTCGGGTACACAAAGAGAGAATTCTGAATGTCCAATTCACCTAACAAGCACGTCTTTCGGGACTTGTGGGAGGAAACCGGAGCACCCGGAGGAAACCCACGCAGACACGGGGAGAACGTGCAGACTCCACACAGACAGTGACCCAAGCCGGGAATCGAACCCAGGATCCCGGCGCTGGGAAGCAACAGAGCTACCCACTGTGCTACCGTGCCGCCCACTCATTCCAATGTCCAAAGCCACCCCACACCTCAAATGGATTTATGGGTTAAGGTGAAAAATGCATTTTGTGTGTTCAATGAGCTACAGAAATAACTCTTCCCCTGTGCGTTTTATTTTAATTTACTCCCATATCCCAGCTCAGCATCACACACTTGAGTTTTGACTGTCGGAATCAACCAATGAGAGTATCACAAATGAAGTGAAAGTTCTGGACAAGCTCAGCAGGTCTGGCAGCGTCTGTGGAGACAGAGAGTCGATGTTTCCAGTCCAATGTGAATCTTCTGAACAAGATTCATATCGGAGTCGAAACGTTAACTCTGTTTCTCTCTCCACCGATCACAGAATCATAGAATTTACAGTGCAGAAGGAGGCCATTCGGCCCATCGAGTCTGCACCTGCCCTTGGAAAGAGCACCCCACTTAAGCCCACACCTCCATCCCACCCCGGTAACTCACCCAACCTTTTTGGACACCAAGGGCAATTTATCACGGCCAATCCGCCTAACCTCCACATCTTTTGATTTGTGGGAGGAAACCGGAGCACCCGGAGGAAACCCACACAGACACGGGGAGAACGTGCAGACTCCGCACAGACAGTGACCCAAGCCGGAATAGAATATGGGACCCTGGAGCTGTGAAACTGTGCTAACCACTGTGCTACCAGACCTGCTGAGCTTGCCCAGCATTTTGTTTTTATTTCAGATTTTTAATGTCTGCTGCATTTTGATTTTATATTGAGCGCTTTATAGTGGTTGTGCCCGATCTAACTCTGTCTTGTCCACACTTCCCAGATGGATAGCGGTCCGAATTGGGAACTCCAACGCTCCAGCCTAAGCTAGGACACTGAGCGCGAGTGCAGCAGTCTATCATTTTTCCCAAGCCGATGAGATGGTGGTCGTGGTTGGGGAGATTTTGAGGGCGGGAGGGAGAAAAAAGGCCTTTTCTGATTAACCGACTGGGAAATGTAGATCTGCCTGGACACATTGAGAACGCACGTCAGAATCACTCTTCTTTAAACCTCAGGAAGGAGGTTATGTTTTAGACTTGAGACTGACTCACCATCGATTATCTGAGAAAGCTGACTCCCTCCCGTAGTGTCCGTCTCCCCGCGACGACCTCCCTTCTTGTATCGAATATTGTAACCGGTGATCACACCGTTGTGCGTCCCAGGAGGAGGTGGCTGCCAATGCACCACAATGCTCTGGGAGAAAGAAACAGAGAGTAGCAGCAAATCCAAACAATCTCCGCAGCTAAGCTTTCAAATACAACAATACTGAGACTCAGTGGGTTGAAGTCCGAGGACGACAGGCTACAGGGACTAGGTTTGTATTCCCTCAAGTCGAGAGGACTAAAGGGTGATTTAATCGAGGTAATTCAGGTGATTAATGGATTGAAGAGGTAGAAATAAACCATTTCTTCTGGGGGGAGGGAGTCCAGAACAAAGGACTTAAAATTGGAGCCAGGTCCTCAGGGGTACATCAGGGATCACTTCTTCATATAAAGGGTAGCCTAGACGAAGTTGACGTGGAGAGAATGTTTCCACTAGCAGGGCAAACTAAAACCAGAGGACGCAATCTCAGACAAGAGGGGCGATCCTTTAAAACAGAGATGAGGAGGAATTTCTTCAGCCAGAGGGTGGCGAATCTGTGGAACTCTTTGCTGCAGAAGGCTGTGGAGGCCAAATCACTGAGTGTCCTTAAGACACAGATAGATAGGTTCTTGATTAATAAGGGGATCAGGGGTTATGGGGAGACGGCAGGAGAATGGGGATGAGAATATTAGCCATGATTGAATGGCAGAGCAGACTGGATGGGCCGAGTGGCCTAATTCTGCTCCAGTGTCTTATGGTCTTATGAAAATCTGGAACTCGCTCTCCGAAAAGGTTGCTGAGGCTGGATGTCAACTAAAAATGTCAAAACTGAGATTGACAGATTTTTGTCAGGCAAGGATAATTAAAGTTTACGGAAGCAAGGCGGATGAGTGGAATTAAGGTACAGATTGGCTATGGTGTAACTGAATGCTGGAAGGGGCTGACCGACTTCCTCCTGTTCCTGTGGCCAAAACCACTCACCTTGGAATTGCGAACTTCCAGCGTGACATTCTGAGGGGGTGCACTAGGGACTGAAAACACACAACACACCAATGAGTCACAGAGTGAGCGTAGACGTTACACAGTCACACATTGAACAACAAGCGGGAAACACAGCACAGTGACTCACCCCAGCCCCCAGCACCTTTCTACTCACCACCAGAATAGGTCGTTGCCACCACCTCCTCAGTGGAGACACCAGGCCCATGTTTGTTGTAAGCCACCACCCGGAAACTGTACTCGGTGAACTTCTTCAGCCCATTCATGGTGTAGGATAGACTCCCGACATCCACATCCTGAAGGAAAAACCAGGATAGGAGTCAGAAACTGCTCACATTTTGATTAAGCACCTGTGGTAAACTCTCCAAGTGGTTAAAACACTGTGAAGGGCAGTCAGATGTGTTTTGTTAAAAGGTTCTGTAGCTACCGGTTGTTGTTATTCTGCAGACTAACAAGGCTCGACACATTTAAATGTCAACGTGAAGAGAAAAGATTAACCAATAGAATTCTGGCCCAAGATCAATACCATTGGCATCGGACAAGGGGCAATGATGGTGAAAACAGCTCAAGATTTTTGTTAATCTCTCGGACCACGCTGCATGCCGCGATCGTTGGTGGGTCGGAGGTTCAGGGCCCGCTTCAGCCTTACGTTCCCTGACAATGGCGGTGAAGTACAAGAGAGTCAGGACCTGAAGAGTCGAAGCCAAGACAGGCAGATGCGGACCAGGTAATTCCTTTTTAAAATTTAAAGTACCCAATTAATTTTTCCAATTAAGCGGCAATTTAGCAATTCACCTTCCCTGCACATCTTTGTTTTTGCGTTGGGGTGGGGGGGGGGGGGGGGGGGGGGGGGGGGGGGGGGGGGTGGGGGGGGAGAGAGAGACCTACGCAGACACGGGAAGAATGTGCAAACTCCAACCGTAGCCTTCGCCATGGTGATGACATCCGATGGACTTCCAGCCACTTGGAATGGGCGTCACCCATGAGTAGAAACATTGACCCTTGGAAAGGTCCGGCAAAGTCATTGAGTAGGCGCACCCAAGGCCAGTGTGTCCCTTCCCATGGATGCAGCGGGGCGGCTGTCCCTGGTATGAGGTGCAGTGTTGGCCCAGGTATTCAATCACGGTTTCCAGGCCTGGCCACCACACACAGCTGCGGGCCACTGTCTTCATTGTCAGCAACCCTGGGTGGCCGTTGTGCAGCTCCTGATGTGGGACCACATCGCAAACCCCCCCACAGGAGGATATGGTCTTCATCGCTGAGCTCCTGCATTTTGGCTTCAAAGGCTCGCAGTTCTGCATGGAGTTTCCCTTGCTGGCCCCCGTGTAAGGCGATGCAGAGTACCTTCGCCAATATGGAGTCTATGTGCATCCAGTTGCATATCTGGGTGCAGTGACTGTCAAGGTGTCCATAAAGTTAAGCATCTAAATGGCTTCATCAGCTCTCAGTGGAGATAGGGGGCACATCGGCAGTGGGGGGCTGCCCAATGCGTCCGCGTTCGCAGTTTGTATGCCTGGGCAATGCTGGAAGGTGTACTCGTACTCTGCTAGCAACATGGCCCATTGCTGGGCAGCACGGTGGCCTAGTGGTTAGCACAACCGCCTCACGGCGCTGAGGTCCCAGGTTCAATCCCGGCTCTGGGTCACTGTCCGTGTGGAGTTTGCACATTCTCCCCGTGTCTGCGTGGGTTTCGCCCCCACAACCCAAAAAGTGTGCAGAGTAGGTGGATTGGCCACGCTAAATTGCCCCTTAATTGGAAAAAATAATTGGGTAATCTAAATTAAAAAAAAAAAAAAAAACATGGCCCATTGCTGAATCTGGGTGGACACTATTGGCGGATCACCTTGTCCTCTTTAAAAAGCCCCAGCAATGGCTTGTGGTCCGTCACAATGGTGAATCAACGACCATACACGTACTGATGAAATTTCTTCATTGTGAATACGACAGCAGTCCTTCCGTTGCTATCTGGGCGTAATTATGCTCCGCAGCCAATGTCCTTGACGTGAATGCTATCGGCCTTCTGTCAGCCATGTGGTGGGACAATACAGCCCCAATTCCGTAAGGCGAAGCGTCGCACATCACCGAGAGAGGCTCGGAGGGGTCATAATGTGTCAATAATCCCGATGGCGTTAGCGGCTGCTTCACCATGGAAAAAGCTTCCTCCTGGGGCGTTCTCCATGCCCATTCTTGATGCTTCTTCAGCAATGCGTGCAGTGGGGCGAAGATGGTCGCTAGGCCTGGAATAAATTTCCCATAATAGTTTATGAGACCCAAGAACGACTGTAACTCTGTCACGTATTCCAGAGTGGGGGCTTGCCTAATTGCTTCGACTGGGTGTAGTCCATCCCGATCCACACGATACCCCACGTATGTAACTTCCTTGGTGTAGAATCCGCACTTTCTCCTCTTGAGGTGGACGTCTGTCTCGGAGAACCGGCTTCGGATTTCCTCCAGGTTCCTCAGACTTTCTCTTCCGTGACAGACGCATGCGGTAGCCCTCTTGGGATGTTCTCCATAATGCGCTGAAAAAATGTGCCAACCGATAATACTCCAAACGGCAGACTCCTGTATTCATACAGGCCCAATATGGGTATTAATGGTTATATAACGTCTGGAATCAGCGTCCAGCTCCAGCTGGAGATAGGTGTGGCTCATGTCGAGCTTGGAAAAGGAATAAACCCCAGCTAACTTCACGTATAGGTCCTCTATCCATGGCATTGGGCAGCAGTCGAGACGGGAGGCCTTGTTGACGGTCAACTTGTTATCATCGCACAGCTGTACGGCTTTGTCAGGTTTTAGTACTGGGACTACCGGTGCTGCCCAATCAGCAAACTGTGCCAGTCGGATTATCCTGAGGCCTTCCAGACGGCTGAGGTGGCCCCAACGTTCGGCAGCAGTGCATAGGGGACAGGAGTGGAGAGGGGGGGGGGGGGGCTTAGGGGGGGGGGGGGGGCTTAGGCTGAGCCTTAGGGTCCACATACGTTTGGCCACACTCCTGTAATTTTGCTCAGGCCCTCCTGGAAGACTTCAGAGTATTTTCCCAAAACTTCGTTAAGTCCTCCTGCGCCCATCTGGAAGATCGGTTGCCAGTCCGACTGGAGGTTTTGGAGCCAGTCACGGCCCAGCAGACCTGGGCCCTTCACCATCGTTCCCGGCAGCCTAACGGTCCACTGTCTGTAAGCTACCGGGGTCATGGTCGTGCTCGCTATGGCGAGGGGTTCTTCCATATACGTCGCTAGCCTTGTATTAACTATCTCACTGGAGAGCCTCTGCCCCTCAGTGGAGGAGCTCCTACCCCACGGGGCTCATGGGGAGATTAATCGAGTTGTCCCTGTGGGTCTAGTGGGGGTTATAACAGCCACCATCTGCCCAGTGGTGGAAAGGATGGCGGATCAGTCATGCACTTGGAGGCCAATCAGCCACTGAATTGGCCAATTATGGGTCCTAAGCCACCTCTGCAAAGTATTTGATCCACACAGGGATGTGGGAACCTGGCCCCCTCCACGAGATGCAGCCGTCACCAGGAGAGAAGGTCAATCAGTTCAATAAAGCTCAATCCTCCAGCACCTGAACCTCTTAATCTCACAGCCATCGTGTGTGGTCTCTGTTCCTAGTCGTTAGCCTGAGTTGTGCCATTCTGCACAAGTACTTATGCAGTGTCAGTACATGTCAGTAATGGGTAAGTACAGATGTGGGGTCACAGGGTGGCTCCTTCCAGGGAGCCTATATTTTTGTAGTTGCAGAATCGGCTCGAAACAGGCGGCGCGGTGGTGCAGTGGTTAGCCCTGCTGCCTCATGGCCCCGAGGTCCCAGATTCGATCACAGCCCCGGGTCACTGTCTGTGTGGAGTTTGCACATTCTCCCCGTGTCTGCGTGGGTCTCACCCCCACAACCCAAAGATGTGCAGGGTAGGTGGATTGGCCACGCTAAATTGCTCCTTAATTGGGGAAAATAAATAATTGGGTACTCTAAATTTATGAAAAAAAAGAGAAAAAAAAGTTCGAAAGATTTTGAGTTCTTAAAGAATAACGTAACCAGAGACAGATATCAACCTGTGCAGTGACGTTTCCTTAACAGAGCTTAGAGCAGTATCAGTGAAAATGCTCAGATTCTTACACAATTTGAAGTGTTTTATTCTTCGCTCCCGCAAAGGAACAAATTGCAGCAATTCAATCACAAGCACTGACGTTTTCATTGGGCCTTATCAGTCAGCTGTCGCCTCGCTCGCCCCTTCCTCCCAGAATCAACCTCTATCGTCTTCAAACTCACCTTCTTCCACACACTCTCTGACTGAAGAAACTGATGCAACGCTCCATCTCCCGCTAGAACTCACTCTTTCCATTATCGACAGAAACACGCCCTTCTCTCCAACTATCTACATGCCTTCAACTCACGATCTTACTGCTAACTGACCACTACTGCCTAAATTCCCTGGTCTTCCCAATGCGGATTGTATAGATTCTGGATGCTTTTCTCACCTGTTCACTCCCTGCTCCCTTCTCCATGTAGTAGAGTTTGTAGTTTGCGATTGGCCCATTGTCCGAGTGAGGCTCCTGCCAAGTGACAGTGATTGAGGTCGGCGAGTTTGCTTGTGCAACCAGATTCTGAGCTGGTCCTGGAACTTGAACTGAAAAACAAAGAGAACGGCCGTTTAAAGATTTGAACAAAGTGAATCCAGATGGGGTGACGTCAGACTGAAGGGAACTGAACAAAGAAAAGTACACAGTAAGAAGTCTTACAACACCAGGTTAAAGTCCAACAGGTTTGCTTCAATTCACTAGCTTTCGGAGCACTGCTCCTTCCTCAGGTGAATGGCTTCTTACTGTGCTCACCCCAGTCCAATGCCGGCATCTCCACATCAAAGAAAAGTACAGGACAGGAACAGGCCCTTCGGCCCTCCAAGCCTGTGCCGACCATGATGTCCTAACTTGCTTTTTCAGAGTCACGAGTCAACCACATTGCTGTGGGTCTGGAGTCACATGTAGGCCAGACCGGGTAAGGACGGCAGATTTCCTTCCTAAAGGGCATTAGTGAACCAGAGGGGTTTTTTACAACAATCAACAATGGTTTCATGGTCATCATTAGACTTTTAATTCCAGATGTTTTATTTGCCGTGGCGGATTCAAACTCTAGTCCCCAGAGGATTACCCTGGGTCTCTGGATTACTAGCCCAGCGACAGTATCACTACCCCAACGCCTCCCTCTCTGACAAAATGGTGAATCCACTGAAGAATCTAATTTCACATCATCTGTGCAAGATAATGAAGCCAGTGGGCTCCCAGCTTTTCCCCTCGGCCCGTCAGCTTCGCTGGTGAGACACTTTGTGGAGAAATCATACCCCTTGTAACGCTAAACCAGTGTAACGCCACCCATTGGTGACGCTTGCTTTGTAATGGATCAAAGGAATCTCTCTGCATGCCAATTCTTTTTATCAACAACCTGAATGTCTATAGCACCTTGAACATAGCAAAATAGTCCACGGTATTTCACAGAAGCCGTATCGGAAATAAATAGACATCAAGTCACAAGGTTATAAGGAGCATCCTGAAGGAGGAGAGAGTGAAGCGGGGTTGGGGGTTGGGGGGGGGGTGGCTGGGGAAGGTCAGGATGGTTATGGAGAAATTCCAGGCCTCAGGGCACAAGCAGCTGAAGGCACGGCCGCCAAAGATGGGGCAAATTTTGATGAAGTTAAGAGGTGAATACTGGGGTGCAGGGAATGATGTAAGCTTGATTGGTGAGATTGAGGAACATGACGAGGAGGTAAGATTGAGGGATACAGTGTGGAGGTGGATAGGATTGAGGGATACAGTGTGGAGGTGGGTAGGATTGAGGGATACAGTGTGGAGGTGGATAGGACTGAGGGATACAGTGTGGAGGTGGGTAGGACTGAGGGATACAGTGTGGAGGTGGGTAGGATTGAGGGATACAGTGTGGAGGTGGGTAGGATTGAGGGATACTGTGTGGAGGTGGGTAGGATTGAGGGATACAGTGTGGAGGTGGGTAGGATTGAGGGATACAGTGTGGAGGTGGGTAGGATTGAGGGATACTGTGTGGAGGTGGGTAGGATTGAGGGATACAGTGTGGAGGTGGGTAGGATTGAGGGATACTGTGTGGGGGTGGGTAGGATTGAGGGATACAGTGTGGAGGTGGGTAGGATTGAGGAATACAGTGTGGAGGTGGGTAGGATTGAGGGATACAGTGTGGAGGTGGGTAGGACTGAGGGATACAGTGTGGAGGTGGGTAGGATTGAGGGATACAGTGTGGAGGTGGGTAGGATTGAGGGATACAGTGTGGGGGTGGGTAGGATTGAGGGATACAGTGTGGAGGTGGGTAGGATTGAGGGATACTGTGTGGAGGTGGGTAGGATTGAGGGATACAGTGTGGAGGTGGGTAGGATTGAGGGATACTGTGCGGAGGTGGGTAGGATTGAGGGATACTGTGTGGAGGTGGGTAGGATTGAGGGATACTGTGTGGGGGTGGGTAGGATTGAGGGATACAGTGTGGAGGTGGGTAGGATTGAGGAATACAGTGTGGAGGTGGGTAGGATTGAGGGATACAGTGTGGAGGTGGGTAGGACTGAGGGATACAGTGTGGAGGTGGGTAGGATTGAGGGATACAGTGTGGGGGTGGGTAGGATTGAGGGATACAGTGTGGAGGTGGGTAGGGCTGAGGGATACAGTGTGGAGGTGGGTAGGATTGAGGGATACAGTGTGGAGGTGGGTAGGATTGAGGGATACAGTGTGGAGGTGGGTAGGATTGAGGGATACAGTGTGGGGGTGGGTAGGATTGAGGGATACAGTGTGAAGCTGGGTAGGACTGAGGGATACAGTGTGGGGGTGGGTAGGATTGAGGGATACAGTGTGGAGGTGGGTAGGATTGAGGGATACAGTGTGGGGGTGGGTAGGATTGAGGGATACAGTGTGGAGGTGGGTAGGATTGAGGGATACAGTGTGGAGGTGGGTAGGATTGAGGGATACAGTGTGGAGGTGGGTAGGACTGAGGGATACAGTGTGGGGGTGGGTAGGATTGAGGGATACAGTGTGGAGGTGGGTAGGGCTGAGGGATACTGTGTGGAGGTGGGTAGGATTGAGGGATACAGTGTGGAGGTGGGTAGGATTGAGGGATACTGTGTGGGGGTGGGTAGGATTGAGGGATACTGTGTGGAGGTGGGTAGGATTGAGGGATACTGTGTGGAGGTGGGTAGGATTGAGGGATACAGTGTGGAGGTGGGTAGGGCTGAGGGATACTGTGTGGAGGTGGGTAGGATTGAGGGATACTGTGTGGAGGTGGGTAGGATTGAGGGATACAGTGTGGGGGTGGGTAGGATTGAGGGATACAGTGTGGGGGTGGGTAGGATTGAGGGATACAGTGTGGAGGTGGGTAGGGCTGAGGGATACTGTGTGGAGGTGGGTAGGGCTGAGGGATACAGTGTGGAGGTGGGTAGGATTGAGGGATACAGTGTGGGGGTGGGTAGGGCTGAGGGATACAGTGTGGAGGTGGGTAGGATTGAGGGATACAGTGTGGAGGTGGGTAGGGCTGAGGGATACAGTGTGGAGGTGGGTAGGATTGAGGGATACAGTGTGGAGGTGGGTAGGATTGAGGGATACAGTGTGGAGGTGGGTAGGGCTGAGGGATACAGTGTGGAGGTGGGTAGGATTGAGGGATACAGTGTGGAGGTGGGTAGGATTGAGGGATACTGTGTGGAGGTGGGTAGGATTGAGGGATACAGTGTGGAGGTGGGTAGGATTGAGGGATACAGTGTGGAGGTGGGTAGGGCTGAGGGATACAGTGTGGAGGTGGGTAGGATTGAGGGATACAGTGTGGAGGTGGGTAGGATTGAGGGATACAGTGTGGAGGTGGGTAGGATTGAGGGATACAGTGTGGAGGTGGGTATGATTGAGGGATACAGTGTGGGGGTGGGTAGGATTGAGGGATACAGTGTGGGGGTGGGTAGGATTGAGGGATACAGTGTGGAGGTGGGTAGGTAACATTATGATCTGTCTAAAAGGGATAGACTTGTTGCAACTGAAGACATGTTTTTGATCCTTGCTGTATTACTGCCCATTAGATGTTATTCCTAATACTTTAAGGTCTCTTTACAGAATATTATTTCTTGGGGTATAAACCGAATTGCCCCTTCTCGGCCATCACAGGATCGCAAATGCTGGACACAATGGAACATTTTCAAAGCAGTTTTACTGCGTTTCTTACTGGCTCGATGAGGCAGGGCTCATGGCCAACCAAAAGGATTCTCATTGCCACTGAGCCTTGACCTGAGAGTGAAGCTGCCATACGCTCTTCAGTGTACCCTGTACACAAAGAAACATGGCCAGGTCCAGCCACTCGGCAAGACCGGGAAAGAGAATGAAAATGAAAATATATTGTCTGCAGTGAACACAACGGTAAAACTGTTTAATTAACGATGCTTACTGATGCAAAAAAAAACCTCACCAACTTTAACAAGCCTGACAGTTGTTTGCTTTATTCGGTCATGATCCATTTCTTTCAATTAGTGCTGCAACACTGCCCCATATCCCCCCCAGCTGCTTCGTGCCAACACTGCCCCATATCCCCCCCAGCTGCTTCGTGCCAACACTGCCCCATATCCCACCCAGCTGCTTCGTGCCAACACTGCCCCATATCCCCCCCAGCTGCTTCGTGCCAACACTGCCCCATATCCCCCCCAGCTGCTTCGTGCCAACACTGCCCCATATCCCCCCCAGCTGCTTCGTGCCAACACAGGCGGCAAACACACCTGCAGGCCCACAGATCTCGGCAAGGAAGACGGAGCATGCCTTTGCACACCGTCACATTGTAAAAAGGGAACAGAGAGCTCCATCGCTGACACACTGGTACTAGAAGCAGTTTCTGCCAACCTGCCAGCTCAGCGTAGCTACTATGAAGAATAAAAATACGGTCTGTAATCACCCCCCCCCCCCCCCCCCCCCCCCCCCCCACCCCTCCCAAAGCACCGATGCTCACTGGGATTATCTCATGAGCGCTGGCTACCCCCTGGCACCTCGCCCACGCTGATATCCTAATTCAAACACCAAGTATTTGGCAATGGGGCCATGACAGCTGAGCCCACATTGTGCTCAGCTGATGTACGTGTACACACACATACACACCAACACACACATACACTGACGCCTACACACACATACACACCAACACACACTGACACCTACACACACATACACACACTGACGCCTACACACACATACACACCAACACACACACACACAGACACCTACACACACATACACACCAACACACACACTGACACCTACACACACATACACACACCAACACACACTGACACCTACACACACATACACACCAACACACACATACACAGACACCTACACACACATACACACCTACACACACATACACACCAACACACACACTGACACCTACACACACATACACACACCAACACACACTGACGCCTACACACACATACACACACCAACACACACACTGACACCTACACACACATACACACCAACACACACATACACACACCAACACACACACTGACACCTACACACACATACACACACCAACACACACACTGACACCTACACACACATACACACACCAACACACACACTGACACCTACACACACATACACACCAACACACACACTGACACCTACACACACATACACACCAACACACACATACACACACCAACACACACACTGACACCTACACACACATACACACACCAACACACACTGACGCCTACACACACATACACACACCAACACACACACTGACACCTACACACACATACACACCAACACACACATACACACACCAACACACACACTGACACCTACACACACATACACACACCAACACACACACTGACACCTACACACACATACACACCAACACACACATACACACACCAACACACACACTGACACCTACACACACATACACACACCAACACACACTGACGCCTACACACACATACACACACCAACACACACTGACACCTACGCACACACCAACACACACCAACACACACTGACACCTACGCACACACCAACACACACATACACACACCAACACACACACTGACACCTACACACACATACACACCAACACACACATACACACACCAACACACACACTGACACCTACACACACATACACACACCAACACACACTGACGCCTACACACACATACACACACCAACACACACACTGACACCTACACACACATACACACCAACACACACATACACACACCAACACACACACTGACACCTACACACACATACACACACCAACACACACTGACGCCTACACACACATACACACACCAACACACACTGACACCTACGCACACACCAACACACACCAACACACACTGACACCTACACACACACAAACTGACACCTACACACACAGACACCTACACACACACAAACTGACACCGACACACACAGACACCTACACACTGACACCTACACACACACACTGACACCTACACACACACACACCTACACACACACACACCTACACACACACACCAACACCTACACACACACACACCTACACACACACACCAACACCTACACACACACTGACACCTACACACACACACACACACAGACACACAGACACACACACACACACCTACACACAAACACCGACATCTACACACACAGACACCTACACACACACCCAAACACACAGACACCTACACACACAAACACACACTGACACCTACACAGACACACACACCAACAGACACACGCACACACCCAAACTGACACGTACACAAACACACTGACACGTACACACACACCCCGACACCTACACACACACACCAACACCTACACACACACAAACATACACTGACACCTACACATACACAGACATACAGGCCGACACACGCACGCATATACATACACACACACACACCCCAACACACACTGACACCTACATGCACATAGAGACACATGCACAGACACACAGATGCAACACTGACACCTACACACGGACACAGACAGAACACTAACACCTACAGACACACACAGACATGTTTCAGCAGGGATTGTTGGAAAGCAGTCGAGAGGAACCCTGCATTTGTACTTCACTAGCCCAAGATTATCATTGTTAATCTAGTGCCTCTAGGGTTACCCCAGGTAATGTTGGCTCCTTCATTCCAGACCAGGGGTGTTCTGATCGGTCTCTGTTGGTGCGACAACATTCAATGCCACTTACTCAGTGAGTTGTTCACAGAGTTACCGAGATTTGTTTTTTTCTCTATCATCCTCCGGTTGTAATCGCCCAGGCATGCCTCATCTGACGGCAATGAGATCTTTTCAATACCACAACAGTTTGGCAAGTATTTCCTGTTTGGAAGTCGTGCCAAGCATCTGAATTATGTTTTATTATTCCATTCATAATATGTTTCATTGTTCTGTATGTATCAGCTTGGCTCCAAGGTTGGATGAGGTGGGTACAAGCCCTATTTCAAGGTTCAGAGCACATCATTTGGGTTGATTCTTCAGTGCAGTACTGAGGGAGTGCCGCACTGTCAGAGGGTCAGTACTGAGGGAGTGCCGCACTGTCAGAGGGTCAGTACTGAGGGAGTGCCGCACTGTCAGAGGGTCAGTACTGAGGGAGTGCGCACTGTCAGAGGGTCAGTACTGAGGGAGTGCCGCACTGTCAGAGGGTCAGTACTGAGGGAGGGCTGCACTGTCAGAGGGTCAGTACTGAGGGAGTGCTGCACTGTCAGAGGGTCAGTACTGAGGGAGTGCCGCACTGTCAGAGGGTCAGTACTGAGGGAGTGCTGCACTGTCAGAGGGTCAGTACTGAGGGAGTGTCGCACTGTCAGAGGGTCAGTACTGAGGGAGTGCCGCACTGTCAGAGGGTCAGTACTGAGGGAGTGCCGCACTGTCAGAGGGTCAGTACTGAGGGAGTGCTGCACTGTCAGAGGGTCAGTACTGAGGGAATGCTGCACTGTCAGAGGGTCAGTACTGAGGGAGTGCGGCACTGTCAGAGGGTCAGTACTGAGGGAGTGCTGCACTGTCAGAGGGTCAGTACTGAGGGAGTGCCGCACTGTCAGAGGGTCAGTACTGAGGGAGTGCTGCACTGTCAGAGGGTCAGTACTGAGGGAGTGCCGCACTGTCAGAGGGTCAGTACTGAGTGAGTGCCGCACTGTCAGAGGGTCAGTACTGAGGGAGTGCCGCACAGTCAGAGGGTCAGTACGGAGGGAGTGCTGCACTGTCAGAGGGTCAGTACTGAGGGTGTGCCGCACTGTCAGAGGGTCAGTACTGAGGGAGTGCCGCACTGTCAGAGGGTCAGTACTGAGAGAGTGCTGCACTGTCAGAGGGTCAGTACTGAGTGAGTGCCGCACTGTCAGAGGGTCAGTACTGAGGGAGTGCCGCACTGTCAGAGGGTCAGTACTGAGGGAGTGCCGCACTGTCAGAGGGTCAGTACTGAGGGAGTGCCGCACTGTCAGAGGGTCAGTACTGAGGGAGTGCTGCACTGTCAGAGGGTCAGTACTGAGGGAGTGCTGCACTGTCAGAGGGTCAGTACTGAGGGAGTGCCGCACTGTCAGAGGGTCAGTACTGAGGGAGTGGTGCACTGTCAGAGGGTCAGTACTGAGGGAGTGCCGCACTGTCAGAGGGTCAGTACTGAGGGAGTGCCGCACTGTCAGAGGGTCAGTGCTGAGGGAGTGCCGCACTGTCAGAGGGTCAGTACTGAGGGAGTGCTGCACTGTCAGAGGGTCAGTACTGAGGGAGTGCCGCACTGTCAGAGGGTCAGTACTGAGTGAGCCCCGCACTGTCAGAGGGTCAGTACTGAGGGAGTGCCGCACTGTCAGAGGGTCAGTACTGAGGGAGTGCTGCATATAAAGCTTAAATTTATGTTCCTGTAAATCCTCATCCTGTGAACACATCATCTTCTAATTGATGATTTATCCAACAATGAGGTAACAGTGCTAAAGAATGACTTTTGCATAATCCAAGCCCAGTTAATTTAAACACCCAACCTGCAAGGAAGAAATATAAGCTCAAAGGAAACAGACTTTGAAAGTTAGACTGGTCAACATGGTCCAAATGGGTTAAAGGCTGGACATCTCTGCTCCATACTCAATGGGTTAAAGGCTGGACATCTCTGCTCCATACTCAATGGGTTAAAGGCTGGACATCTCTGCTCCATACTCAATGGGTTAAAGGCTGGACATCTCTGCTCCATACTCAATGGGTTAACGGCTGGACATTTCTGCTCCATACTCAATGGGTTAAAGGCTGGACATCTCTGCTCCATACTCAATGGGTTAAAGGCTGGACATCTCTGCTCCATACTCAATGGGTTAACGGCTGGACATCTCTGCTCCATACTCAATGGGTTAAAGGCTGGACATCTCTGCTCTAGACGCAATGGGTTAAAGGCTGGACATCTCTGCTCCATTCTCAATGGGTTAATGGCTGGACATCTCTGCTCCATACTCAATGGGTTAATGGCTGGACATCTCTGCTCCATACTCAATGGGTTAAAGGCTGGACATCTCTGCTCTATACTCAATGGGTTAACGGCTGGACATCTCTGCTCCATACTCAATGGGTTAAAGGCTGGACATCTCTGCTCTATACTCAATGGGTTAATGGCTGGACATCTCTGCTCCATACTCAATGGGTTAACGGCTGGACATCTCTGCTCTATACTCAATGGGTTAAAGGCTGGACATCTCTGCTCCATTCTCAATGGGTTAAAGGCTGGACATTTCTGCTCCATACTCAATTGTCCGTCTTTAAAACATTCTCAAAATGTAAAAACATAAAAATCATTTTATCCAAAAATGTAGATTAAAAGATGTTTTGTAAAGATGTATTTGGTGAATAGTAAATTCCACAGGAACTGAATGCAGGCAGCTGACCTGGAGCAGCTTGCGCTTGGGAGCACTATCAGACCTCAGGTTGTTTTTAACAAAAGGTCCCATCCAAAAATGTTTCAGGAGCGGATGGCACTGCGGCATTTCCAGCATTCTCTAGTTTAAAGCATTGGAATACAGAATGAATTTAATTGCTGTGAATCTAACCACGGAATTGTTTAATCTTTCTTTGAAGGTGTAGCAAACAATTAGTTTCCAAGGAACTGACATCCTGCAGACGGAACTGGGAGGGTGTTTCCAAAACGGTGTCTGTAGCCAGCCAGTTAGTCCTGATCCCAATCTCTGTGATATATAACCGGTGGAGCTCTCTTATGGAAAAGATGCCCTTTTTCCTGGCACTCATCTCCAGTTGTCATACTCAAGTGAATATCAAAATAACTGGCTCTAAAAAAAATCCCCACCCAAATAAATTTCAGTGCTGTTTCTCACTGGAGAACCAGAAAATAACCGTTTCCTTGCCGTCTGTGTGGTGGTATAGCAGACATTGTGAGCACAATGCCTGAGAGAAGGCGAAACAGCACTAGCGGTGGTACTGAGCAACACAACCCATGACGTACCTTCAGTCTTCAGGCCATTTTAGCCAGCTGCTCTGAGCCAGGATACCAGTGGAGTGTCATTACATTAAAACTATAGCAACATGGTGGCCTGGACTGGACCCAGGTGCTCATACTGTTTCTACAGTAGAACAGGAGTTACAACATGGCAAGCAGAGATACGCAGGTGATCACGGCGCAGGTATAGACACATTGACAAGTCACAATGGAGGCCAAGATCTAACCTTCAGGTTGGGTGGCCACTTTGAAAGGAGCAGAGCTCTCTCCCGCTCCATGCTTGTTGTGAGCGACCACTCGGAAAACATATTTCACATCTGGCATCAGCTCACCAATCGTCACTTCCAGGTCACCAGGCCGACTTGTGTCTTCCACACGTTCCCTATGAAAGGTGGAACAACAGACCGTCAGCACAATTCACCCAATTGGAGCTGAGAACATCTCTCTGCATTACCTGCAGATCCCCACATGTTGGGGATTGGTAGATCATGACAACTCTGCTCTCTTTACTATGTTTAGAACGGTGTCAAGTGCACCAGGGTCACTGCAGTCAACGCCCTCAATGGCTGAGTGGGCAAGGCGATGAGGCATTATCTCACTTTGGGCTCCATTTCTGATCAGTCTCTAACTGATCTTGGCTAATGTGGCAATGACTACCTACAGGATTAGAGGCAACACAATCACTCTCCACGTCCCTTCCCTGGGCTAAAGACGGTGAAACAATCAGGTTTTCCGATCATGTTCACTGTCGCGTGATTCCCACATGGGAATATGGTGAACATGAGATAAGGACTGGACTGGGTGTGTTGTATCCTCTAATAGCCAAATATTCCCCCAACACAATGACTAAATACACAGAATAAAACAGCATTTGGGCAAAAGAATTGGAGGATGGTGAGGAAGAAATTCTGGATAAGTGTGAACAGTGAAAGGAAGTGCACCCTAAATGGTAAGTAAGGTCCTTAACACCTGGAGGAAGAGATTGTGCAGATACATGGATCTGCACGTAATCTATCTGTATACTGCCGTGTCAAGGATGAGGAGATAGGGGCACAGATCCAGGGAGACCCCAAAAAGCAATGGTATGTTGGATTTTCTACACAAGGGTAGAGAATTGGTTAAAGGTTTTTAGAAGTTAGAAGTTAGAACAGTACAGCACAGAACAGGCCCTTCGGCCCTCGATGTTGTGCCGAGCAATGATCACCCTACTCAAGCCCACGTATACCCATACCAGTAACCCAACAACCCCCATTAACCTTATATTTTAGGACACTATGGGCAATTTAGCATGGCCAATCCACCTAACCCGCACATCTTTGGACTGTGGGAGGAAACCGGAGCACCCGGAGGAAACCCACGCACACACGGGGAGGACGTGCAGACTCCGCACAGACAGTGACCCAGCCGGGAATCGAACCTGGGACCCTGGAGCTGTGAAGCATTTATGCCAACCACCATGCTACCGTGCTACCGTGCTGTGCAAGATTTGTTTGAGGCACAGGTGGAGGACTGCACAATGGACACCTCACTGTAGGAAGGATATCAGAAACTATGGAAAGGAAAATACAAAGGTTCACGAGGATGACACCAGATAAAATTGGCTTGCTTTGCACTAGGACATGAAAGGTTAAGGAGAGATGTAATGGAAGGATTCAAAATTATGGAAGGTAAATAGTGAAAGATTATTTCTACTGATTAGCAAATCAGTAACTCAGGATTATCACGCAAAAGGGCAACGTAGAAGAATTTTTAACCACAAGTAACTAATGAGATAGAGATTAGAGAACAATTAGAAAGGGAATTAGCTACTTATTTGAAAGGGCAAACAGAAAAACACGGAGAGATCGGGGAAATAGGATTACAGCAGACTGCTCCAATTAGGACTTTATACTTTTGAAGGGTGGTCGCTGTTGGAATGTAGGAAACGCAACAGTTGAGCTGCGCATAGGAAGATTCCATTAACAGAAATGACCAGATTTTCAATGATGTTGGTTAACAGCCAGGAGATCACGGGGAACTCCCTTGCTGGTCTTCGAAATAGTGCTGGAAGATCTTTTATTTTCACCCAGGAGAGGAGAAGGGGCTTTGGTTTAACATAATAATAAACTTTTCTAGTGTCACAAGTAGGCTTAAATTAGCACTGCAACAAAGTTACTGTGAAAATCCCCAAGTCGCCACATTCCAGCGCCTGTTCGGGTACACTAAGGGTGAATTCAGAATGTCCAATTCACCTAACAGCGCGTCTTTCGGGACTTGTGGGAGGAAATCGGAGCGCCCGGAGGAAACCCACACAGACACGGGGAGAACGTGCAAACTCCATACAGACAATGACCCAAGCCGGGAATCGAACCCGGCACCCTGGCACTGTGAAGCAACAGTGCTAACCACTGTGCTAACGTGCTGCCCATTTTGCACAGGGGGTAAAATCACCAAGATTTCTATTAAGAGGGAAATTTATGTGTGGAGTCAGAGGAAATGGGTGAGATTCTTAATGAGTACTTTGCATTGGAGTGGTCAAGAAGGCATACAGCATGCTTGCCTTTATCGGACGGGGTATTGAGTACAATAGTCGGCAGGTCATGTTACAGTTGTATAGGACTTTGGTTCGGCCACATTTGGAATACTGCGTGCAGTTCTGGTCGCCACATTACCAGAAGGATGTGGATGCTTTAGAGAGGGTGCAGAGGAGGTTCACCAGGATGTTGCCTGGTATGGAGGGTGCTAGCTATGAAGAAAGGTTGAGTAGATAAGGATTGTTTTCGTTGGAAAGACAGGGGTTGGGGGGAACCTGATTGAGGTCTACAAAATTATGAGAGGTATGGACAGGGTGGATAGCAACAAGCTTTTTACAAGAGTGGGGGTGTCAATTACAAGGGGGTCACGATTTCAAGGTGAGAGGAGAAAAGTTTAAGGGAGATGTGCGTGGAAAGTTTTTTTACACAGAGGGTGGTGGGTACCTGGAATGCTTTGCCAGCGGAGGTGGTAGAGGCGGGCACGATAGCATCATTTAAGAGGCATCTAGACAGATATATGAACGAGTGGGGAACAGAGGGAAGTAGATCCTTGGAAAATAGGCAACAGGTTTAGATAAAGGATCTGGATCGGCGCAGGCTGGGAGGGCCGAAGGGCCTGTTCCTGTGCTGTAATTTTCTTTGTTCTATTAAAAAGGGCATTTGATTTTTAAAAATCTTATCCCTCCCTCCCGTAAGAGCCCTCACTCCGTTCAGCATTCGCCGCTTGGGTTCAGGCATTTGTGACCAAAGGGTGTGCTGTGCCTGTGGGACCAGGGTCCCAGTGAGACTCAGGAGAGGAGGGGAAGACAATGGGGCAGAGGCATGAGTTAAATAAAATCAAGGCATATTAAATTGCCCTTAAACTGAGGAATACTTGAGTCAAAAAACAACAGTTGATCCACAAGTTCTGAGTGTTTCATATTCCTCAAATCCCTTCTCACCAATATTAACGATGTGGAGATGCTGGTGTTGGACTGGGGTGAGCACAGTAAGAAGTCTTACAACACCAGGTTAAAGTCCAACAGGTTTGTTTCAAACACGAGCTTTCGGAGCGCAGCTGCGCTCCGAAAGCTCTTGTTTGAAACAAACCTGTTGGACTTTAACCTGGTGTTGTAAGACTTCTTACTGTGCTCACCAATATTAATGCAGGGGTTGACTGATGTGCCTGACTCTTACCTGTTGATGCCATCTCTGGAGTAGTAGACGGAGTAGGTGAGGATCTCTGCATTCGGGTCTGCAGGCGGACGCCATGTCAGCTTGATGAAGCGCGTGGAGACGAGGAGGGCCATCACATCTCGAGGTGCAGAGGGCAAGAGTCCGGTAGTGGTGGCTGCTAGATGGTCAGCAGTGGCACTTGTCAGTGAGGGAGGGGTAAATGTGGGAATGGGAACATCTGGGACACAGGCAGGGATGGCAGACGCAACGATAAACAAAAAGGAAAAAAAAAGGAGAAAAAGAAAATAAACCAAACCAAAGCACAATGGGAACGTAACAAAATGAGCAAAACACACAGAGGGCAAACGGCCAAAGTTGCTGAACTAAAAGGGAGGCGTGCACACATTACAGCAACAGCATCAAAAAGGCAGGCACATGGTGACACATTGCACCTACTCACTCGCACAGTTCAACAAGAAGCTAAATACAATGTCACTGCAGCTGATGCTGAAGCACAGACTTGCTGAATCCAACCCATCCTGAAATATTCCAGTTAAACAGAGATAAAATCTGGGATTCATTTCGTACGACGTGAAACCAAATTTCCTTGCAGGTTTTCCTCTTTAAACAAACATAAGGCAAGGAGCAGGAGCGACCTACTCTGCAATTCAATACGATCACGGCTTTAACTCCACTTTTCTGCCTGTTCCCCAGGCCTTGCAGACCAGAAATCTGTCCACCCCCAGCCTGAAACATATTCAACAATGGAGCACCCATCTCTGGGGTAGAGAATCCAAAGATCCACAATCCTTTGATTGAAGACATTTCTCCTCAGCTCAGTCCTCAATGATCGGCCCCTTATCCTTAGACTGGGCCCCCGACCAGTGGAACCAACCTCAGTACCTACCCTCGCCAGCCTCTTCAGAATCTTGTGTGTTTTAATGAGATTGCCTCTCATTCTTCTAAACTTCAGAGAGTATCGGCCCAATATACTCATCATAGGCTAACCCCTCACCCCAGGGTGCAATATAGTGAACCTTACTCAATGATGCACAATTACTTCTTGCACCACTCTTTCACCATATTCCCACACTGTTCTGTTGTCTCGATTTTACCCTTTGGATTTCCTCATCTGAACCCACCCCGTGCCACCCACCACCACTCTCAGACTGCTAGGTTGAGGCCCTATCCTCAGCTCTAGCTGTATGATTTCCCCAGGGCGGTCATCCCAATCAGGTTTAATTGGAGTCCATCCCAAAAGAATGGGATGGAGTACTGGTGCTTTTGCTCTATGAATCAAAACCGCTTCTTCCCACACCACACAGTCACGTGTTCAATTCTCTAAACTGCTTGCTTGACCTTGTGTCAAGGTGTTTTGCCAGAAACTACCCTTTTCAGAAAGCCCCAGGACATTGGAACTTGTACTCCAAGAGCAATTGGAACAAGGATCCAAGGGACCATTCTGCATAAAAACTGGATTTCTGCTCTTCCATCACACATTGAAAAAAGTGCTTCAATTGTGGTACAGGCTCCAGGTTTCCTGGCCTAGTCCTATCCCAGGGTGCCCCTCACCTGCCAATCTAAAAGCAAGCCTGTCACTGTATAACCATCATTAACCGATCAACGACCAGTGACGGAGATCTGAGCAGTTTAAGCGTTCCACCATCTGGATACAGTTGGGAGGGGATGGGGATTAAATGTGTGCTCAATCCTGGCCAGAACCGATGCCAGATGGATTCAAATCAAGCCCCCAGGATGTGACTCCCTGGTGCTGACTTAATAAAGCAAGATGTTCCAAAATTACAGCATAATGTAATCACTCTGGGCGGATTTGATGACATCTGATATGACATTGAGCCTCGTGCGTCGGTGGAACCCACCTCACTTCTTCTTCTCTCTCTCTCTCTGGAACAGGGTGCTCGTCATCAGAGCTTTGGCATGGAAAATACACATACTGCGCTTCAGCCTGGCGCCCACATGAGCCCACCTTTACTGCTCATCAAAGCTTGAGGGAAGTGTTTAAACATATAAATGTGTCTGAAATTAACTCAACTAAAAAAGACTTTCAATATTTGTGTGTGAAGGCAGTACGATTATTTCACTCTTCACTGAGAGCATATTGATCCGAGTGTAACAATGCAGGAGGAAGCATGGTTGAAGCTGATACTGTTACAATTATTATTTGCTTCACGTTCAACGCTGACTTCACACTGACCCCCTCCCTCTCAGGACTTGGGCTTGTTCAATGTAAATTAGTAAACATTGTTTTTTTAATTTGGAGATTTTCTGTAAGGAAAATTGTTTTGTGATGTTGAATTATATTGTTTTATCAATGCCATAATCCCCATGAGGACCACGGGGAAGCCTTCATTGATCTCCCCGATAGACTGGGACGAGCTCCTCAGGGTGGGGAGGAGGCCGAGCGCCTGGGGTTTGTTATGAGTGGGGATTAAAACCAGGCCCAGATCATGGGCCTGGTGAGATGTGAGCTCCCAACTAGGGACTGCACTGGGAGTGAGATGCTGCGTTATGCAGACCATTGTAAATAAATCTATCTTGCATTTACCGTCTGCTTTCTCGGTGTCATTATACAGTACTGGCGATGAGGATTCTCGGATACTCTGGACTCACCCATCCGCCAGAGGTTCACTATGGGGAACGTCACGTCGTGTCGATAGCAATGCCATTATTCAGGATACTGGTGGCCTTCGACGCCAGTCGGGACGATTAGAATCAATATGCGGAACGCATGCAATACTTCTTCCAGACGAACGGAATACTGGGAGAAGGCCGACAGAAGGTTCTCCTCCTGACCACCTGCGGGCCCAGACGCTCAGGATCATCAAGGGTTTGAAGTACCCAGCTACACTGGAATCCAGGTTTTTTGATGAATTGGTAGTTTTGGTTTCTAATCTCTGTGACCGTAGGCCTTCTGTAATTATGCTCAGATATCGATTTAATACGGTGGTGCGCTCTGTTGGTGAATCGGTCACGGACGTTTTAACCCGTCTGCGGTGAACACTGCGGGTTAGCGCAGTGTCTCTGTCTCTCGGAGATGTTAAGGGACCGGTTTGTCTGTGGTATTAACAATACGGCCACACAGAGAAAGCTGTTAACAGAAACTGCATTGGATCTGAAGCGGGCCATTGTGCTTGCCCTCTCTTGTGAGCACGCGGAAAGTGTGCAGGAACTGTAGGGCTCCATGAACTTTGTTGTCCATAGTTTTGGCCAACCTCCTTTTTGGAGTCCCTACCTGTCACGGGACTTTGCGGGTCCAGCTAGGCTTCCTCCAGCAGAGCAATCCCCGAGGCGGGTCCGTGGCAGAGTTCAGGTGTCAGGCATTGCCGCTGCCCGAAGGGATACTTCACCCAAGGGTGAGGGTGATCGCCGTATGCCATGCCGGCATTGTTGTCGCAGAACCCGTGAGGGCCAGGACTGCCTGGTGCAACCCACCGAGGTCACCCCGGACCAGGGCCTTGCACGTGGACTGTCTGATGCAATTGAACTGTGTCTTGGCTTCGAGAGTCACTCCGAGCCGGAGCACTTTGCAAGTAAATAAGCACCCAATGGAAATGGACACTGGTGCTTCTGTTTCCGTTATGGATCTCTGCACATTTCAGCGACATCGCAAGGGGATTTTGCCACTGCAATTGCGGGGTAAAAATAAACTTTATTAGTGTCACAAGTAGGCTTACATTAACGCTGCAATGAAGTTACTGTGAAAAGCCCCTAGTCGCCACACTCCGGCGCCTGTTCAGGTACACTGAGGGAAAATTCAGACTGTCCAATTCGCCTAACAGCACGTCTTTCAGGACTTGTGGGAGCAAACCGGAGCACCCGGAGGAAACTCACGCAGGCACGGGGAGAACGTGCAGACTCCGCACAGACAGTGTCCCAAGCCAGGAATCGAACCCGGGTCCCTGGCGCTGTGAAATAACAGCACTAGCTACTGTGCCACCCACCAGAGCGAGGTTGGCTAACTACACAGTGGAACCACTGAAGATCGTGGGGACCGCCGTAACTCCGGTGATGTATGGGCAGCAGTTGGTTCATCCTCCTTTGGCCATGGTGCAAGGACTAGGTCACAACTTGTTGGGTAGAGACTGGTTGAGAATCCTAAAGAGCGACTGGCAAAAATTGAGCACCAGGCGTCTCTACGACTTCCTGGGTAAATACCCTGAAGTATAACACGACGGTCTGGGCAGGGTAAATGGCGCCAGATCCCATATCTATGTGGATCCCGCTGCTCCACCCCCCGGTACTTCGAGGTGATCCTATTCCGTACGCTCTGCTGCCAAAGGTTGATGTGGATCTGCGCTGCCTGCAGGATTTAGGGGCTATCCACTCTGTTCTGTTGACAGAAAGGGCCACACCTGTGGTGCCAGTGATGAAGCCCGATAAAACTGTCCGGCTTTGTTAGGATTTTAAGCTCACCGCCAACAGAGCCTCGAGGCTGGACCAGTACCCGGGTCAAAGATTTATACACCAGATTAGCTGGAGGCTGCCCATTCCCGAAGCTGGACATGGGCCACATGTACTTGCAGTTGCAGGTGGGCCTTGACCGGGAATCCAGAAAAATTACACCAACAGTAGCCATCGGGAATTGTTTGCATATGCCCCCTTCCATTCAGAGTTTCATTGGTCCCCACAATTTTTCAACGAGTGATGGAAAACATCTTGCCGGGCTTGCCGAAAGTGGTCGGCTATTTGGACGATGTACTGATTACTGGGTCCGTGGAGCAGGGGCATTTGGCGAATCTCCAGGAAGTGCTCCGGTGCTTTGCTCATGTGGGCGCCAGGCTGAAGTGCAGTATGTGTATTTTCCATGCCAAAGCTGTGACCTTTTTGCGCTACCGGATGGACAGTGGCTGCCTGCACTCGGTAGAGGATAAAGTTCACGCCATAAAGCGGGCCCCGACTCCATGGAACGCCACTGAGCTCTTCTCCTTTTTGACACTAGTCAATTACTTGAGACAGTTATTGCCAACCTGGCCAATTTACTGACTCCACTCCATGAACTGCTGAGGAAGGACCTGGCGCGGTGCTGGGAAGGACCAGGAGTGGAGCTGGGAAGGACCGGGAGTGGTGGTGGGAAAGACAGAGAGTGGTGCTGGGAAGGACCGGGAGCGATGGTAGGAAGGACCGGGAGTGGAGCTGGGAAGGACCGGGAGCGGTGGTAGGAAGGACCGGGAGTGGTGCTGGGAAGGACCGGGCGTGGAGCTGGGAAGGACCGGGCGTGGAGCTGGGAAGGACCGGGAGCGGTGGTGGGAAGGACCGGGAGCTGTGGTGGGAAGGACTGGGCGTGGAGCTGGGAAGGACCGGGCGTGGAGCTGGGAAGGACCGGGCGTGGAGCTGGGAAGGACCGGGCGTGGAGCTGGGAAGGACCGGGCGTGGAGCTGGGAAGGACCGGGCGTGGAGCTGGGAAGGACCGGGAGTGGTGCTGGGAAGGACCGGGAGTGGTGCTGGGAAGGACCGGGAGTGGTGCTGGGAAGGACCGGGAGCGGTGGTGGGGTGTTTCTCAGGATGCAGTGAGCAGAAGATAATAGTAAATATTTCTGTGCCGCCAGCCATGATTCAACATTTGTACTGATGCCGATAGCTGCCATTGTCAATACTTCACAGGAGTGGAATTAGAGCTGCACTTCTTAAAATATATACATATTTTTATAAATCTGTTTTTAAGCTAACCAGGGATGCTGGACTTTCTAAATAAAGGTACAAAGTACAAAAGAAAGGATATTAAGGTGACCTTTATGAAACACTGGTTTCGCCTCAGTCTTGTCTACAATCCCGGGCATCACATTCTCAAAAGAATGTAACGGTTTTAGCGAGCATGCAGATGAGATTGGCAAGATGGCGCCTGGGATGAGGGACTTTAGTTATGTGGATAGATTGCAGAAGCAGAGGGCTGTTCTCCTTAGAGAAGAGAATGTTGAGAGGAGATTTGATAGAGGTGTTCAAAATTACAAGCAGTCGAGACAGAATAAAAAGAGAAAAACTGTTCCCATTGGCAGACGGATCAAGGACCAGAGGACATTGATTGAAGGTAACTGGCAAACGAACCAACAAAGTGGCACGAAGGAAAACGGTTTTGTGTTAGACAGCGAGTGGTTAGGATGCGGAACGCACTGCCTGAAATACTGTAATGGTGCAGGCAGGTTCAATTGTGACTTTCAAAAGGGAATTGGACAGAATGAAGTTACAGGGCTCCAGAAATATTCCGGCTACACAATTAAATTGCTCTTGCTGTGGGCCAGAATAGAATGACAGGCTGAGTGTCCTTCTGTTGTGTGTCCATCCCATGGTTTTATTTCATAGTAAAAGGCAGACTATAAGTGCTACACCAATCTCAAATCCCAAGATGCCAGTCAATATTGTCAAATCAATATTTCATTACGCCCAAAGTCAGACTAACTCTAACTTGCACTTATTTCTCTTTTGTCGCAATGTTCTTTTTCTTTATTCCGGGAACAGGTTTACAATCCGCAGCAAGTATGAAGGGGAAACTGGCCCCGGACAGCAGCTCATGCTCCGGGGGGGGAGGTATGACCCTGCCTCTGGGTCCCATTCACAGTCCAGCTTTTATATCCAATTCCTTGGTCTCCCAAACAGCGCCGATGTCCTAACCATTCTTTCAGTGACAGAGATACAAATTTAATGGGGACCACAAGAGAAAAAAGCCAGAAACAATTTCGGCAGTCAGGGCAGCACGGTGGCGCAGTGGTTAGCACTGCTGCCTCACAGCGCCGAGGTCCCAGGATCGATCCCGGCTCTGGGTCACTGTCCGTGAGGAGTTTGCACATTCTCCCCGTGTCTGCGTGGGTTTCACCCCCACAACCCAAAGATGTGCAGGGTAGGTGGATTGGTCACGCTAAATTGCCCCTTAATTGAAAAACTGAATTGGGTACTCTAAATTTATTTTTAAAAAACAATTTTGGCAGGAGAGAAGGACAAGGACATGCCCAAATGTTAGAATGTATCACAGCGAACAGATCTTCACTCAACCCTGCTCACCCCAGTAAACAAAAGCTGCCTCTGCACCCTGCTGGGACTGGGAGCCAAGATGCCTGCTCCGTCCTCACTATACTGCCAGGCTGGAACAATTCTTGGTTCCTTGGACTGGGGATTCATATCCCTGGGGCTATAACCCTCAGAGTTGGGGCAGGGTGAGGTTGGGGTTCGACTTCCTGCAGGTCTTACTTTTCAGAGAAATTCCTCAGTGTTCAGGGAACTCGCGACTGATAAAGACAACGCGATAGCAGATCAGGGAATGGATATTAAAACGGCCAATCAATAAACTGAGAGATTTATATTGGAAATTGAACAGTAAATCAATGCACTGAGTGATTATAGGAATGGGGCTAGATTCATCGCCAGTCACAACGTCCTGATTCCACTCCATACTCACTTCCCTCTGAGAATAACAAGGACTGTATTTGACATTTTCATTCATTTTAGTAACACAATGAAACACAAAGTACACAATAGTGTCCACGGTTTTACAGTGGCAGCCACGTTATTACTGAAAATAGCAAAGAAAGGAAATCCCAATCAGTGTGAATCCACTGAGAGTTTCTGAGAGCAGGCTGTGTCGCTCTCACCCAGTGACGATGGACTAAGACACAAACACAAATGGGCAGAGCAGAGACATGCACACATGCATAAACATGCACACATATAAATCAACTCATTAATATCTACTGCACCACATAATTGGATTAAATGCTATCACAAGTTGTGCTTTCAGTGGTCCAACCGGTTTATCCAATGAGTTGCTGAGTTGTACAGGTGAAGGAAATTTCACATTTAATCCCCAGTCAATGTTAAGTTAACTAATGTCAGTCGGGGCTGCAGTTCCGATGTTTCAACTGGTCTCAATAGCCTGGACTATGGGGCAAGGTGGAATTAGCCAGGAATCCTTGACTGATCAGTCACCAGCTTAAATTACCCACTTTTTAAAGAAGGTTACTTTTCCTTCCCTCTAGTGCTTTCCTGTTGCCGCCGTTTGCTGCCCCAGTGAGTTTACACAAATTCCAGTTGCCCATTCTCCTGTCAGTGTGTAAGGATAGCAACAGGTTCTGTTGTGATGCTGCCGCAGTCAAACAGGCCACTGGCATTGACCGTTTGGGCTCACAAGTGGAGCTGACCGCTTGGGTGAAGTGCTGAAAGGAACGTCTGCGGAGCCACACCCTAATGAGTCAATTGGAAAGCAGAAAAAGAACTGGATACGAAGAGTCAATAACACTGGTTGGGTTAGCAGCCCGTCACTGCCTGGCCTGACCTGACCTGACCTGACCTACTGTCTGTTGCTGGAAAGAATAATCTCACTGGGTGAGTGGAATTATCTCAAGTCGCTCCTTGCAAGGCCATTCAGACAATGCATCATACTATTACCATCAGGAAACGGGGGGATCGTCATCCAACCTCCTGTCACACCATCAGGAAATGTTGTTGCAGCTTTAGCAGCCAGTTTGCACGAGAAGGTCCTCCAGCTAGAGCACATGGCATGGATAAGGAGGTCACCAGCGAATGGTTTGTCCTCTAACCAGTCGTAGCCAAGTGGAGAAGGGGCCCTGGCTTGCCCAGGAGGAAGTGGAGGTGTTCACCACCTGCTAGGTACTTTTTGGCTGTAGTTGAAGGAGACGCTGGCAGAAGCATGGGGGAAAGAATTTTGCACAAACTCTCTCTGGGGCACCGAACTGTCACAGAAGGAAAGAAAGTAGGAAGCAAAAATAACCTTCTTTCAAAAGTGGGTCATTTAAGAAAAGATAGTCCTTGATGGTGCGGTATCTGTTCGAAGTTCTGCAGAGTCAGTAGCCTCTCCACATACTGCATACTGAATACATGTACAAGCTGTTCTTAGCCCAGAGCAAGCAGAGCTGTTGCTGAAAGCAGTACTGTACCATCTGCCTCACTGCCGCTGCCACCTGTTTCCTATTTACCCTGACTGCCAAGTCCTGAGATCTGACAGTGTCCTGTGGGCTCTCCTTCCTTGGCAGCACCTGGCATCTACGTCTGTGCTGCTTCTCACTTACCATGCTCCAGGATGATGAGCTGGGCGCTGGCCCGTTCATTCCCTACGTCGTTCTCCGCCACACACTGGTACAGGCCTTCGTCGGACTTCACCAGACCAAGAACCTGCAGGTTCCGCTCATTCTGAAATGCAAAGAGCAATGCTAAAACATTACCTTCCACAGATTTCCCAAGCTGGGGAATTCCTCACCTTTGGCACCTCTGAGGAGGTGCACTAAGGATAAGGCACATTGTCAGAGCAGAACAGAGGTGAGCTTGTGCATTGTAAGTGCCTCGTGGTGTTTGATGCCAACGCTGGGGTGAATAATAAATATTTCATTCTCCAAAGAGCTTAAATGCTGCATGACTATAATAGTCAATAAACGCCCTGCTAATTAGAACCCTGATACTGTCAATGATCACAGAACAGAAAGAAAATTGCCACAGTCACCAAGAATTCAAGGGATGCAATTCCTTTTAAAAAGGTATCAGGGGTGTCACGATGGCACAGTGGTTAGCACGGCTGCCTCACAGCGCTGAGGACCCGGGTTCGATCCCGACCCCAGGTCACTGTCCCGTGGAGTTTGCACATTCTCCCCGTGTTTGCGTGGGTCTTGCCCACAACCCAAAGATGTGCAGGGTAGGTGGATTGGCCACGCTAAATTGCCCCTTAATTGAAAAAAAGAATTGGGTACTCTAACTTTATTTAAAAAGTAAAATAAAGAAGGTATCAGAACAGTCAGGAAACCAAAGTTTCTTATCAAACACCAGGCTTTTCACCAACTGGAGGTAAAGGTTCCCCACATGTGTGGTGTGCTGGTAAGCCATAATTTCACAAGTTTGTTTCCCAGGTTGTGCTGAGTTAGATGGTCAGCCAGGGCATGGAGTGGGTGTGCAACAACAGGCCCCAGTGCTCCCAATGCTAAGGAGGGTGGTGAGGGAGCAGGGAAAGCAGCCAAGGCTCCTGGTCTTGTTCATTGTTTGGTGATCCCTGAGAAAATACATTTGTGTGTACAGTAGACGAACAAAGATCACACACTCCACAATCTAAATAGCCCACCAAAACACACCGTCTAACCCCACTTGGTGCCTTCAGGAGAGGAGATGAGAAATTGAGAAATGACACACAAATCCAAAGTTAGTAACATGTTATTTGTGTTTTTAACGAGATGAACATCACTGAATGTATAGAGATTTGGCCAGAAAGGTTATCCGATCTAAAACTAATTCAGAATATCGGGCAAGGAAGGTTTGCTGAAGGACAGATGCCAGAGCTGGTCCTGTGCACTAAGAGCAGAACCAATGCAAAATCCAAGCACTGTTGTCCAGACTGAACCCAAGAGCTGTACATTAAGGATTCAGGATTAACCAGAGGCACAGCCACATACCCAACCACACCCAATTCACTTGTCAAGAATCTAAGGGGGATATCGCATTATTGCTCTCCCAGGTGAGGTACCAGGTATAGCTGTCCAGTAGAACAGTCTGTCTGATATTTATATAACTCATTATAAATACTTCTGACATACCAACACAGTCAGAAACATATTCTACCTCCTCTTCCACCAATACTAACATGGTTACCATCTATAGGAGAACAGATGTAAGAAACTGGGGCCTTGGCTAACCAGGTATTTTCTGAATAATATAACACCCCCTAAAAGGTTTTCTAAAAAGGCAACAATTTGATAAGCAGTCTGTGGAGCAGGCATCCTGTGTGCCCCCTTTTCTGTGCAAGTGTTTAGAAAGGACCAGGATATGACCCTCAACATGACGTAAACATAACAACCGAACAAGGGGGGTGTAACCATCCTGACATTGTGCACTTGTCCAGTGTCCACTGATCGGAATAGTTCCGACAGGTGATTGACACTGAGTAAGCTGCCAGCTCCCCCAGCAACTCCACACGGACAGTGACCCAGAGCCGAGATCGAACCTGGGACCTCGGCGCCGTGAGGCAGCAGGGCTAACCCACTGCACCACCGCGCTGCCCCAAACTGTTGTTTCTTAATCCACTTAATAAACAATCTTAAAGTTACTTATGATTCAGGACAGCACTGTTGCCTCGCGACCAGGCTCTGGGTCACTGTCTGTGTGGAACAAAGAAAAGAACAAATAAAGTTTGCACATTGTCCCCGTGTTTGCGTGGGCCTCACCCCCACAACCCAAAATGTGCAAGTTAAGTGGATTGGTCACACTAATTGCCCCTTAATTGGAATTTATTTTTTAAAATTACTTCTGATTAGTTGACTGCCTATTTAGGTATCTGTGGCCCCTGAATCACTTAAGATCTGACACAGGGAAAAGCTGTAAATATAGTTGACCAGGGAGTCCTTGTTTTGGGAGTTTACTCTCTGGATGTTGTACGTGTAGTATTGTTGTCGAAGTTAAAACCATTCTTGTCATACGTTATGGCAAATATCAGGCAGGAAATTAAAGCCATGTGAATTTTTACTGCTGTGCTGGAAATATAACTTTCTGAGCTTCATATGTGGTGTGAAGAGGCCGAATCTCTATCCGCCTTTTACTGAACAGGACAGGATGTAACACAATAAATGGAAGCATGGACAGAAATCGTTAGCATTATCAGCATGGGGATTATTGGGAATTCAATGGAGGGCGAGGAATGCAACACGTCCACAGGAGAGGCTGGGGGAACATAATCCAATCATTTACTTACAACAATCTTGAAATAATCACTGGGGATCACCATGTCTCCATTCTTTATCCATTTCACGGTGGGCATTGGTATTCCGGTCACTTCGCATTCAAACACAATGTCCATGGACTCGTGAGCGTAAATGTTGACTGGACGATTCAGGAAGTGAGGGGGAACTGTAAAAATATAAGATCAGAGTGGTAAAGAGCCCGCCCCAACCACCAATACTTCACCATGTTGAAATCCCTCCCTCGGATTTCAGGGAGATGTAACAGTAAAGTGTGGGCGAAATGTTCAATCTACACCCAGTTGAACTCAGCAGTACAGCTAACTATAGGTTCCTCATCCTCTCGAACTTGGATTGTGTTTGATAAACACTCTGAGCTGTATGACACGGAGGTGAAATACTGACGGTTACTATATTATCGCTGCTTGCTTTGGGAGCAATTTACGGTGATGAATTACGACAATCACATATGGAATGTGTCACACATTAGAATCTGTCAACTTCAGGCCGATTTTGTTCCCATGGAGTCTTGTTTCAGCAAAATAAACTAGAATAGGTCCAACACTTACAACTGTCACAAGGAACCCTAGTCACCAGGGACTCGAAACTGGCACGGCACAAACTAAAATCAGAGCAAGAATTAAACAAGTCCTTTGAAAAACAAGGGGCTGGATTCTCCGCTCCCTGACACCAAACGCGATTTCGGCGACGGGACGGATAATCCGCTTTGGCGCCGACATCGGGAGCGATGCCGGTTTTCCGCCCCCTGAAAATCGACATACTCGTGGAGTACGCCACGCCAAATATCCACCGCCTCAGGCCATTGCCTGAGGCCCGGCCCACGATGCTCCATCCCTGACCAGCCGAATTCCTGACGGTGTGGGGCTCTCATGGTCCCACCGTCGGGGATCCTCGGGTGGCAGCTGCGGACTCAGTCCGGGGCCGCCACAGTCGGGGTAGGGCTGATTGGCGGGCAGAGGGGGGCTTTATCCGGGGCTGGGGGAAATGCGGCCGGGCAGTCCAGGGTGGGCGGTCCGGGGCGCATGAGCGGCTGATGCGGGGCACTATTTTGCAGGTCCAGGTCCGCGGGCTGTGTCCACCATGGAGCACGGCACGGCCACTACAGGCCGCCGCCATGTACAGGTGCGGCCTCTGACCCGGAAGTGCCATATCGGCAGCTAAAGCTGCGAGCTCCAGATGGCTTCCTGCTAGCCCCCAGCAAAACGGGGAATCTGTGGCCTTTTGACGCCAGTTTTCCTGGTGTAAAAGACCAGAGTTTTCACCAACGTTTTCACTGAAAGCCCCTCGAAGACTTGAAAGGTGGAATTGAATGCAGGTGACAGGGACTCATAGCCACCAGCTGGAATGTGGGTGAGACTCCCGCAGTCCCTTCTTTGGGGGGGGGGGGTCTGCCAGTATTGTCAAGTTTGGCACTTAAGTGGCACATCGATCAGGGGCCGGCAGCTCCTCATTGCCATAAGCTACTGGCAGAGTACCCACCAGAGGGCCAGGATCTGCAGTGGCCCAGCCATAGGTGAGTGAGGGTAGGATGGTGATCCCTGAAGGTGGAGTGGGGTGGGTCAGAGGCAAGGCAAGGGCGTGGCTCTGGGGAGGCACCCCTTTCCCAATGCCAAGTCCGCCAATCAGGCAGGGTGAACCCCTTAAGTGGGCATCAGTTGTTCACTTAAGGGCCACAGTTGACAGCAGGATGGGAAGGACACCCATAATCCTGTCCAGTGTTAGTCCGGGCAGAGGCGTGAAACACCATTACAGGCTGTAAAATGTGACTGCAGAACAGACAAGATTATCGGGCAGAGAATGTCGGTAACAAGCAGCGGGAATCAGCACACAATGGGCTGTAATGAGGTTGGTCATGACTGCCACATGTTTACTAATCAGAACAGACCTGCAGATTGGCTGGAGGAGACAAAACACTTGAATCATTTACGGAACAATGGAATGTGGGGGTGTTTATGTGGAGTTTTCTGAATCAATGAATTAAGAGGAGCTGAATAATCTTCCACAACTGTAATTATCTTGTAATCCTATTACTCCCACTCAACATTTTCATCTTATTACAACATTAAGAAAGGATTTGTTTATCAACACCTGCAGCGCCAATCTAAGGTCAAGTCATCGTTTGGTCTCTTATAAAAGCTGACGGACAAATATATCGGCCTGGACTCCCTGGTTTAATCCTTGACCATACCTTCATTAGGCTCAGTTGCATCTTAATGACTGGCACAACCTGTTGCTATAGCTACTAATTACTCATCATTTGTATTAAATCATTAGCGTATGAGACAGCTGCAATGGACAAATTGCAAATCTGGTCAAATGTATTTGTGCAGAGGGAGTTCCTATAGTCTAGAGCACCTGGTCTGAAATCACAGCGGGATTGTTAGCTGGCTGATGGAATGGTTCGCTTTAGACCGCAGCATGCTCATTTATTTGAACAATTTGTCTTGATTCTCAGATCATTTATTGATCTTTACACAAACAAGGCCTGTTAGGGCATGGGGAACGTTGATGAGACAAGCGTTACCTTCACCCTGTGCTCAGGTTAGGGAGCAAGTGGGCTCCCCCCACAGCTAAAAGTTAAAAGTTAGCACTGTTACACATTCACATTGGGATGTGGGGCTGATTTGTCAGTCCAAGTCCCTGTTCTATGTACTGATTACACCAGTCGTAAGCATTCATTAAAAAGAATTGACAACAGCCTCCTCTGCAGAGAGACCTTTCCCTTTAGCCCAGGAAACCTGCTATTAACTAGACTGTGAATTATATTCCAAACTGTTGACGAATTGATAAAGTGTCACCAGGTGATTACATGTCAAGAAAGTGCAGCATTTCACGTCTAAAAGGCCAGGTTATGAAATTGCCAGCAATTCAGCTAAGTGAGCCATGGACACAACGTAATTACTCCAGATGAATTCAATCATCCTGCACATCGCACATGTAGAAGATACACAGGGCAGTCAGATATGAGAATCCAGCCTTTAAAACATGGCTTTCACAGGGAGCAGGAGAGTTCAAAGGACAAAAGGGGGAAATGTGACTAAAATTGTTCCAAGTTCCTGCTACCCGAATACTTAAAGTCGGAGATACAGAGAATTTTTTTCGTGAATCTTTGAAATCTCATCCTCAAAAGGCGGTGGGAGCAGAGTGCTTGAATATTTTTTAAGACGGGGTGGATAGATTCTTGGAAAGCAATGGGATAGGTGGGAATGTGGAGTTGTGGTTGAAATCAGATCCGTCGTGATCTTACTGAATGCGCCGAAGTTTCGAGGGTCTGAGTGGCCGATCCTTGCTCCTAATTCATATGTTAGTATGAATACTGCATGTTATTTTTACAAAGGGACATGAGAGAAAACCAGGAACAAACCGAGGCCAGGATTTCGTGCTCGCCTGCCAGCGAGCTTTTAAACAAGAGGGAACGTAAAATTGAAGGAGCTGGATTGCCTCTGGGCTCCCGCCCGCCCCGAGCTCACAGCAATTTCATCCTGGGGCAGGACACCAGCCCTTGTCCCATCTGAGGCCCTTAAGTGGCCAATTATTGAAGCCTGAGATGGGTGCGGGGCATTCAGAGGGGGCCGGGATCCGGGTGGTGGGAAGGCAAACCCGCCACCTGAAATATTCAGGCCATGTAATTTACTGATCTTCGGTTCTGAGGGAATTGCAAGTCACACAGACGCACATGAACATGTGGAAAGGTATTGCTTTAAATTTAAATCCCGAGATTGATCTAGAATTCTAGGGCTGAATTTTATTTGGTGCTGTTGCCATGGTCCTTGAAGGCCTCCCCATTGGTTAAATGGACGGGTGGGGGGAGAGTCCATCCACAAGCAGAGAACTGTCTGACAGTAATTTAATGCTGGGAACAGCTTTAAATCCTTTAAGGCGAGACGTTGGGAGTTAGGAGAAGGGCGGGGTGCTGGGGGCGGCATGTAGAGGGGCTGTTTAGCACACTGGGCTAAATCGCTGGCTTTGAAAGCAGACCCTGCAGGCCAGCAGCACGGTTCGATTCCCGTAACAGCCTTCCCGAAGAGGCGCCGGAATGTGGTGACTAGGGGCTTTTCACAGTAACTTCATTTGAAGCCTACTCGTGACAATAAGCGATTTTCATTTCATTTCATTAGAGGATGACTCCGCATAACATGAGCTTCCAAAAGCGAGATGTTTGCGATCCAGGCTAGAGGACAGGAGAAGAGACTGGGAGAGCTGCCGCATAGAATGGTAGGGAAGAGCTTTCAATATCACTGGCCCGGAAATGGGAGGCACTGCACAAGTTAAACCTATCCCGGCTGGTAGAACAAATGGAAGGGGACTTTAAGAGATGGGACATGCTTCCACTATCACTGGCGGGGTGGGTACAGACCGTGAAAATGACGGTCCTCCACAGATTTGTGTTTGTCTTTCAGTGCCTCCCCATCTTCATCCCAAAGGCCTTTTTCAAGCGGGTTAATAAGATTATTTTGGGCTTTGTGTGGGCGGGTAAAACCCTGCGAGTGAAGAAAGTGTTGCTGGAGCGCAGTCCGGGGGGGAGGGGGGGGGGCGCTGCCGAACATCTGCAACTACTGCTGGGTGGCTAATATAGCCATGATTAGGAAGTGGGTAGTGGGGGAGGGGTTGGGATGGGAGTGGATGGAGGCGGCGTCATGTAAAGACACCAGTCTGGGAGCACTGGTAACGGCACCTCTGCCGTTCTCGCCGGCCCGATACTCCACAAGTCCGGTGGTGGTGGAGGCTCTGAGGATCTGGGGGCAATGAGGAGATATAAGAGAGTGGAGGGAGCATCGGTTTGGACCCCGATTTATAATAACCACAGGTTTGTACCGGGTAGGCTGGATGGCGGGTTCCGGAGTTGGCAGGGGGCAGGAATTAGAAGGATGGGGGATCTATTTATAGACAGGAGCTTTCCCAGCTTGATAGTTTTGGAGGATGAATTTAAATTGTCAGCAGGGAATGAGTTTAGGTATTTGTAGGTGCGAGGCTTCCTGAGAAAACAGGTGCCGGTCTTTCCGCTGCCGCCACGGGGGATACAGGATAGAGTAGTTTCCAATACCTGGGTGGGAGAGGGGAAGGTATCGGATATTTACCAGGAGCTTTCGGAGGCGGAGGAAACTCCGGTGGAGGAGCTTAAGGGCAAGTGGGAGGACGAGCTAGGTGGAGAGATAGAGGCGGGTCTGTGGGCGGATGCCCTAAGCAGGGTTAATAGCTCCTCATCATGTGCCAGGCTCAGCCTGATACAATTTAAGGTAGCCCACCGGGCACTCATGACAGCGGCTAGGATGAGCAGGTTTTTCAGGGTAGAGGATAGGGGTGCGAGGTGTGTGGGAAACCCAGCAAATCATGTCCACATGTTTTGGGCATGCCCGAAGCTTAGAGGGTTTTGGCAGGGTTTTGCTAAGACAATGTCCATGGTGCTAAAAACACGGGTGGTGCCGAGTCTGGTGGTAGAGATCTTTGGAGTGTCGGAAGAGCCGGGAGTTCAGGGGGCGAAAGAGGCCGATGTCTTGGCCTTTGCCTCCCTGGTAGCCCGCAGATGGATCTTATTAATGTGGAGGGACTTCAGGCTTATTTTTAACCCTAACCCTCAGCCCCCGAGTGTAGAGACCTGGGTTAGTCAGTCTCGAGAAAATAAAGTTCGCCTTAAGAGGATCAATGTTAGGGTTCACCCGGAGGTGGTAGCCGTTCGTCAACTTTCTCAGGGAAAATTAAAATGTCAGCAGATGCAGTATTCCCGGGGGGGGGGGGGGGGGGGGGGGGGGCGGTGCCCACGGGGTCACTCACTGCAACACCAGACAGCTCAGGGGCCGGTGGATCGCTGGCAGAAAGAACATCTGCTGGATCGTTGCTGCCTCCTAACCTGTCGGCAAGGAACTCAAACTCCATTCCCTAAAGTGAGTTTCTATGAAAGGTTTGTCATTTAATTCTTGCTCAGAATTGTTTGTGCAGCGTCACTTTCCAATCTCTGGTAGCCAGGTTTCTCGTCAGTTGTGAACATATTTCACCCTTTGCTTAGTTAGCCGATTACCACAATGTTATGATTGTCAAACTCACCGTAAACACTGAAAACGAAGGTCGGGAAATTCAACCCCCAGCAGACCTCAGACTTTCCACTCAAACACCCAGGTCAAGTGACCAGGAGCAGAGCACCTTCAAGAAGAATCCCAGGCAGGGAACAGGGATGGGTCCCAAATGAAGAGTTCCAGAACGGGGACCGGGACAGGGAAAGATCCCAGTTCAGTTAAAAGGGAGAGAAGATAAACAGGCTCTGGACAGGAAACGGGCTGCAGGAAGCAGTGAAGAAGGCAGCTGAGGTTTGGTGACTCCATGTTGTGGGTTAAGGTTTAACTTTGGATCAGTCGTGTTCTGCTTCGCCTGGCTGGAGGAGTGAAGTTGTGCTTGCGTGTTAGTATTTGAGTGTATGCTCGGGAATCTCAGGAGATGAGACTAGAACCCTTTGCTGTAGGCCGTTGTCGATGGTCGTCCAAGTTGGAGCGACGTTTGCAGAGAATTCCCGGGTTAGCTCTTTGAAGGTCAGGATTGGAATCCCAAGTGAGAGAGACAGAGTTTCAGCGAGATTGGCTGACTCTCCAATCACTGACGTCTGGGTGGGTTGTGTTGAAATTGCTGGACTCTATCTTGGTTGCATCTGGCATTTATTGTGTAGTATGGTTTGTTTGACCCAGTTGCCTGTTAATTCACATTGATTCCTACTCACTCGGAAAGTTAGAACATAATATCGATGTTGTAAATTGTTTTCAGCATTCTGACCTTAAATAGTAAAGTTTATTTTCAAAACCTGTGGAATATTGTGACTTTTTCTTTATTGAGTCTTAAATTTCAAATTTTGTTCAGTTTAAACAAAATGTTATTGGTCCCGAACCGGATCATACCAACCATCTGGGGGTCCGGCCAAGGATCATACCAACCATCTGGGGGTCCAGCCAAGGATCATACCAACCATCTGGGGGTCCGACCAAGGATCATACCAACCATCTGGGGGTCCGGCCAAGGATCATACCAACCATCTGGGGGTCCGGCCAAGGATCATAACAATACTCAACAAGCAAAAATAAGCCTGAAGTCGACACACTCTAATGTGTGACACTTCCACGTGTGATGGTCTTAATTCATCACTTTAAACCACTCCTGCTGCTAGCAGCAGTGATAAAATAACCTTCAGAATTTCACCTTAATGTCACACAGCTCAGAGTGCTCATCAAACACAGTCCCAGTTTGGGAGGACGGAACCTGTAACGATACTGCTGAGTTCAAGTGGGTGTAGATTGAAATGTCACAACCTTCACTGTTAGATGCAGGGTCACTCACCAGTACTTTATTAAATGACCATTCACCAGCGAATCCCGGGGCACTGCAACCAGGCTAATCAACTACGCTAGACATCAGAGTGGAGCCTGTCGCTGCCCCGAGCTGATGGCCGTTTCCTAGTTGGGATTGAGGTATCAGGACTCCAGCTGATTTTCTCTCCCTAGCCTGAGAGATCCGAAGGTTCAAACCACTGCTCTAACTCTGATTTAAAATCACTGAGCACAGATCAGGGTGGGAGGTGGGATCAAGGGAGGAAGGAAGTGGGAATACTGTGCACAGATTAACGCTGTAACTACCCAGAGACACAGAAAGAGCACAGCCACCACCTCCAACATGCTAGATATGCTGAGGGAGAGCTACACTCACAAATAACACCAGCAGGTTCGATCATCAGAGATTGGAAACTGGCACTGCACAAAAAAAAAAATCAGAGCAAGAATTAAACAACAAATTTTTCCAGGAAATCACAGCCAGGACTCTAGATTAGTTTTAGGGTTTAAGTTTAAACAAACATTTGGACCAGCACTAAGGTGGGACTGTGCTTCTGCAATGTACAAAATCCCTTCCACCAGCAGAACTTTCAGAACAGGAGGGCAGCTAATCAGCAAAGAAAATTATTATTTCTGGTTCCAGGTTCCAAAATAACTGAATCAGACAAATGGGCACAAACCCTAAATCCGACTCAAACGAGAGCGAGAGGGATAGCGGGCTATCTTTGTAGAGATTAAGTAAATTTTGCAGAGGCTTGTGTGGATATAAAAATTAGATGTTGGGGCAAATGGTCTGTCCTGTATGACCCCATCCGCACACACACAAATAAACTGTCATACCTTCTCTCTGTGCAATCATCCCACAGACCTTAACTTCGCAGGTCTCACATTCCATTGCCCAAAGCTCGCTACATTCACAGGGAATGAGCAGTGGATTGATTCTGCGCAAACATTCGCAGGTAAACTAGCAAAATTAAGAATTATTGGAGAAGGCAACAGAGAGGGTGCCCAACAGGCTCAATTCCGTACTCAGTTATCATACCTTGAACACTGAGCTCTGCCTGTGCATGCAGCGTCTCATTGCCAGACTCTGCGATACAGTCGTAAATCCCAGAATCGTCCTCTGTGACATCACTGATCTGCAGGCTGCCACTTCCAACCAAAGTGAACTTTTGGAATCTGCGGCATTTAAACAGACATTAATTAGCAAGAACACAGCATCATCAGATGACAGAACACCTCCTGAAAATAAACTGAAAACAGCAAGTGTAAAGACAATAATCTTGTTAACTGGTGAAAATCCTCCCCCACAACCCTATCGCCTGCTGAGTCAAAATCCTAGAACTTCCGCCCTATCAGCACCAAATGGGTGCCTGTATCAAACAGACCACCACCTTCTCCAGGGCAACTAGGGATGGGCAATAAATGTTGACTTTGTCAGAATTGTTTAAAAATCTCTTGATGCTTTGGATCATAATATGCCATTAAACTGCTCTTCCTCCGCGACACACGCCATGTTCATTTACCGTTAATGCGAAAGGGGAGCCTGCTTAGTCCTCACTATCTCACTCCAATCAGGTTTACAGGAGGAGAGGACAATGCGCATATCAGGAGTTCAGCCAGTTCCTTTGTGCCGTCTTCATCATTATGAGAATGGGAAATCCAACTTCACACATATTCGTCGCGAATGGCAATAGCAACAAAATGCTTGTTTTACTCAGCATTGGATACTCCTGGGAGATGCTACTCTAGAATGCTGACAACCTCATGGACCTTGGCATATTTTAAATGTGCTGTTACAGGTCAGGTACAGCAGCGTAGTCTTTTCATTTGAAGTCAGCGGCAAGTTAATAACTGACGCTGGGGTCTCAACCTCAAAAGGAATTTTTAATCCACCACTTCTCTTTCAAAATCAGAAACTTCTCCTCTCATTTTCCAGTACTTTCCTGTGTATAACACACATGGGCTTTGCATGAGTTGAGCACAGGGCTAAGGAGCTGGTTTTGAAACCAGACCAAGGCAGGCCAGCAGCATGGTTCAATTCCTGTACCAGCCTCCCCGAACAGGCACCGGAATGTGGCGACTAGGGGCTTTTCACAGTAACTTCATTTGAAGCCTACTTGTGACAATAAGCGATTTTCATTTCATTTCATTTCCTTATTTGCATTGGTGCAATTGACAAAACCATCCATCAAGAAATCATCTTAATATTGCTTTGTTCCTGAGTTAAGTTCCTTCTTTGCCGGCTGTTCACCAGAGGCCTTGGAGCTAACACTAGAAGTGCTGTGTCCTGCCGTGGATTCCCCTGAGTAACTCTTTCCAGTAGATTCAGATGTGAGATCCTGGTCAGTAGGCACACTACCCATGTGTGTCTCTGGCCTTCTCATGCTTGTAATAAAACAATCCATCTTCACAGTCCTCTTGCCTTGTTGGCTAGCAGATAGAAAATAGAAGACGCTCTCCTCTGTGATTTGGTGCCAAAAGCACATATGTACAGGGTGCCTGATGTCACATGTACGTGCAGGGCACATGACCTGCTCACCGCTGCCACTTAGAGTCGGAAGACTGCACGCGGCCTTGTTTGTTTCACAGTTAAAAGCCAGTAGCAGCCCCCGTTCTCAGTTTAAATGCCGGAAGCGGCTGTTGGGCGCTTCTCCCGTAATCGGGACCACCGCAGGAACACGTGACTAATCATTCCACAACCCCCCCCCCCCCCCCCAACACCAGCCAACGACCCACCCGCAAGTCGTGACCCGCACTTTGAAAAACCTTGATTCACTGAATGGCAGGGGTGGTTGAATAGTGGCCTGTTCCAATGCCTGGACACATCTTGGGCCACAAATCAGAGGCTCTTCTCTCAAGTCAGCATTTCCCAGTGAGAAAGGAAAAGAAAATTGCCCAAAAGGAGAAATATGTCTGAGTAGTTTTGCAAAGGCAGCGCTCTTTCGCTGGGTTAATTTGTTTCTGATCTTGGATATCCATACACAGGTACAGGGTCTCGAATGAGGCTTTCCGCAAACTGGAGATGTCCGAAAATCTGACATTTTTTAGAAAACAGCATGCGTGCATTTTACTTCTTATTAAATTGAGTAAAATCACTGACCAGTTTGTTCAGCTAGTTTCTGCATTGGCGCAGGGAACGCCAGATTAATTATCAGCTTCATGTGACGGCCCTCCTCTACACTGTAAGCGGCCTTTGACCCTACCCGACCCGGCTTGGCCTAATCTGCCTGCTCCAATGCTGCAGTTGTATAGAACCTTGGTACGGCCGCACTTGGAATATTGCACACAATTCTGGTCGCCACACTGCCAGAAGGATGTGGCGGCTTTGGAGAGGATGCAGAGGAGGTTTACCAAGATGTTGCCTGGTCTGGAGGGTGTTAGCTACGCGGAGAGGCGGAATAGACTCGGACTGTTTTCATTAGAAAGATGGAGGTTATGGGGCAACCATGATTATGAGGGGCATGGATAGAGTGGATGGGCAGGCACTCTTTCCCAGGGTGGAGGGGTCAGTTACCAGGGGGCATAGGTTTAAGGTCCGTGGGGCAAAGTTTAGAGGAGATGGTGCGAGCGAGGTTTTTATTACAGAGGGTGGTGATTGCCTGGAACGCGTTGCCGGGGAGGTTGTGGAAGCAGACACATTAACAGCGTTTACAAGGCACCTTGACAAACACATGGAGAGGGTGGGTATAGATGTTTTGGCCAAGGTTGGTATCAAACTTGGAGGGGGGGGGGAGTCGACGCTGTGGGCGGGTGCCGGCGTGGCACGATTCCCACCCCCGCCAAATCTCCGGCGCCAGAGAATTCGGTAGCCGGCGGGGGCGGGATTCACGCAGCCCCCCCTGCGATTCGCCGACCTGGCAGGGGGTGGGAGAATCTCGCCCACTGTACCGGTATACACATGATGTACAGCTCATAACAAGATGGCCTGGTTTATTGGGAGATTTTTTTCTTGAAGGAAAGAACTCACAGGCGGGTTCGAAATGGATTCTCAGCTAACGTTCCTGCACATAATGTTACACGGCTGGCAAGTAACAAACCACTGGGTTTAAGGGGAATTTTTTTGAAATTCAACGGCAGTTTTAAAGCCTTGGCAGGCTGTGTTTCATAAGAGAACCTGGAATTAAATTTTATCCAAATGGAATGCAGATACAGACGGGCAGCCATCACATTAAAGATTCTTGGAATTAAACACAAATTAATAAAACGTGGGTCTGTTTCTGGAGCCTCGTCCTGTGGTTTGTATTTGAATCTGATTCTCTCTAGGGCCTCCTCACTCAAGGCCTCTTCAGTATGGAGCCTTCAAGGCCTCTTCAGTATGGAGCCTGCCCAAAGCCAACAGGAGCTGAAATATTCACATATTTGGCAGTTTTTGGTCCCATTATGTCTCCATCTCAACATCACCACACTGCGGGAAATTGTATGGAAAATCAGCAAAGTTTTTGAAAGTTAAGTGTAGAAGGAGTCAAGCAAGAATGTCACTGGGGCTTCCGAAGAGGTTGAGAGCAAAGAATTTATGCTCTCACAATTGTCTACATGTACGCTGGCTCAATTCTAACCTGTGCAATTGGGTGGGTTTTGAATGGGCTATAATCTCATCCATAATAACTCGAGTGAGGACAGGCTCACACTCAAGGAGATACGATCTTCCCCATAGATTGCAGCCACGAGGCACAGAGTAGACGAGGGGTGTTTGAACGAGGTCAGACCCCAAGAAGATTAGACTGAGTGGCTGGAAATAGAGTTCTGTCTGGCCATCACCATCCCTATGTTTGGAAGAACTGTCTATAGATTAGATTACTGTACACGCAAATACTCACTTTTGCTATCAGCTCCTGGCAATACTTTAAGGAGAATTCAAACAGACTTGGCCCATTTTCCATAAACTACTTATTTCCTCAGTCTTGTAAGTGCTGAAGAACAGAGTTTACATATTTTATAAAACCCTAACAGCAGCCTTTAACTGCACAATATCTACCACGTGGTCTTCACACTGAGTCACTGATACAAATTTGTAGCAAACAGCAACAGCCTGAATGGACAGTAATCTGCATTCTCCATCGCCCAGCACCCAAGATCCTGAGAGTTCCATTTGATTACCTCGCACTCCAGTATAATTTATTTAATTAGAGACCATCATTAAATCACATGCACATCCAGCGGAAAGCAGCCATAAATCAGTACTTTTAAAAAACGTTTATCTGATAGATTCCTGCTGTTTCCACAGTTTCCAGCACCACCTAAAAGCAGCTGAAGGAAAGTCCCTGACAATCCGCACCCAGCCCCAGGCACAGCTTTAACTGTTACACTCACTTCCCTGTCTGGACTGTGTCCATTATCTCGGCCGACAGGCCACATGGGAAACACGCACTCAAAAAACAAACCTCAGGCGATCCTCCTCTGTCCCCAAGCTCCAATGTCCGAGCTATGCTCCCTTCGCCGCCCACATTTGCTGATCTCTATCCTGAAGGAATAGCGTCTGCTGGTGGTCGCCAGTACCTTAACCCTTCACTGTCAGGCATGCCTAGACAGTGTGTTCCGGTAGGTTTCAACATTTGGAGCATCACAGCCGAGTCCACTCTTACCCTCATCCAGTGTTCAAGCAAGCAATACAGAATAGTCAGTGATCGGAAACAACAATCCTGACCATTTATCCTTTGCCTTGTCCAACGATAGATCCACAAAGGCTGGCCTGGCTGGGATGAACTGACCCAGCACGGATAGACCTTCCTGTCCTGTAGCTCAGTACCCCACCGGATGATCAACTGACTCCCGGAGCTGTCAGCATCAATGGAACACTTGGGACTGGTGAGGGATGAAAACATTAGAGAAAAAAAACTCCATTCTCTAAGCATCCCCGACAGATTAATGTTGAAGGTCACTGTGATAATATAAACCTTCCTGCTCAGAGAAAAGGCCAGCTAACGCTAACACCACCACTCGCATCTCTGCAATCAAAGGCATTTCACATTTCTATAGTAAAGTGGGTGTCAGTGCTGAGAATATGTTTTAAACGGTGAGAGTGGGAAACGTGTGCATTCAATGTGTCTGCGATATCCGTGTACCATGAGGGCACAGCATGCAAATAGGAAGGTAAATGGTATGATAACTTTTATTGAAAAGGGATTGAAGTTTAAGAGTAAAGAAATCTTACTACAGTTAGACAGGGCATTGGTGAGGCTACACACGGAGTAGTGTGTACAGTTTTTATCTCCTAAAGGACATGTTTTCCCGAGAGGTGATCCAATGGAGGTTCATCAGACTCATTCTTGGGATAAGGGGACTGTCCTGTGAGGAGAGGTGGATAAACTGGGCCTATATTGGAACAGGCTTGGAGGGCTGAAGGGCCTGTTCATGTGCTGTACTTCTCTTTGTTCTCGTTCTATTCCTCGGAGTTTAGAGGAATGAGAGGTGATATAATTGAAACATAAAATGTAGGCACCCTTTGGGTGGAGGACCTAGAGCATGGAGGTCAAAGTCTCGGAACAAAAGATTGGTCATTTAGGACGGAGATGAAGAGAAAGTTCTTCACTCAAGGGTTGTGAATCTTTCCAATTCTCTATCCCAGTGAGCTGCTCAATTGTTGAGTATATTCAAGACAAAGGGTGATAGGGTTTTGGATACACAGGGAGTTAAGCGATATGTCATTGTGCCCGAAGGGTGAGTTGAGATAGACCAGGCATGATCTTGTTGAATGGCAAAGATGGCTCAAAGGGCCAAATGGCCTGTCTCAGCTCCTATTACTTATCTTCAGAGCAATGACTTTCTTGGCTTCAAAACTACATTAGAAATCTGAGATATGCGCATACATTTGTCACACTTTTGTCAACTCTTTTCCGTTATACATTCCTGTATTACACAAGCGGCCTATGTAAACCTGTCACGCTGTAATTACACTCTCCTGCCAGTGGTGACGATGTACTTTTACATGTACCAGTTCATTCTGTAATGTAGACATGACTCTGGTGTGCCAACCAAATATCTTTTCATCTATTGTCCATCCCGGTTGCCACATTGGGTGAGACTGAAATCATGAGGAGCTAAACTAGGCTCTGAAGAGTCACATGGACTCAAAACGTTAGCTCTGTATCTCTCTCCAGAGATGCTACCAGACCTGCTGAGTTTTTCCAACATTTTCTGTTTTTATTATCGCGTGGTTATCTGACTTTATCTGTGTGCCCTGCCCTGTAGCTCTGTTTATCTCCATTCTGCAATGCTATGGCAGATAGACGAGCAAGTTTTTCATTCCCTACATGCTCTAAAGCTCAAATCCAGTCAGATCGACCCGGCTCTTACTATTCTCCATTTTACAGGATCCCTATTCCTCAAACATGGCATTTGTTTTATAAAGGCTCTTGAATGAAAATGGCTTATTGTCACGAGTAGGCTTCAATGAAGTTACTGTGAAAAGCCCCTAGTCGCCACATTCTGGCGCCTGTTCGGGGAGGCTGGTACAGGAATTGAACGGTGCTGCTGGTCTGCTTTAAAAGCCAGCGATTTAGCCCAGTGTGCTAAACCAGCCCCAATGGCTCTTCCATCCCATCCTATCTCCAAACAACATTCCTATGCTCTCTTTTTCCAGGCAACAGGAAAATGGTGAATCTAATTCTAAGCAAACTCCTATAGGCAAGTCAGTTATGACCAGAGGACCAAAGAAAGGAGAAGCATCGATTAAGGGTCTAAGGTGAATAATCACTGACGCTCTCCCAGTCTGGATTATCGTCCTACAACATGTTTTCTTTGGTTAAGTTCACTTTGTGAATGGAAACAATGGCACACCTTTCCAAAATAATCTCTGAATTCTGGGTCCAATGAATGGTGGGTGTTGGGTAGCCAGAGACCACACATGGTAATATTACAGTCTGGCCTGCCACTTTACTAACAGAAACAGGTGGCTGGAGAAACGTCATCTTTCGCTCTGCACCTATCTCTGAAAAAGAACAAAGTGAGAACTGTCAGTAAACCGGTTATTACAACTACACAGAGTTCCTGCTTTCAATTATAGCGGTGCACAGGGACTTTACAGGAACAAATATGGACATCGACAACCATAAGACAGAATGAATGTGGAATAAATTAGCATAGCTGACTATATTCTTTAACACGTTTGCAAAATTAATCTCGAGTGCATTGAGGGAAAGATGTTTGCTTCGAGGATTTGAACATATCCCGTTGTGGAACACTCGTGTCAATTTGACAGAATAAAGTTTCCTTTACTGAATGTAAACTTTTATAAAGCATCTCCCAAACTGTAACAGCATGGCGTTTTACATTGATCATCTGATACTCTTTCAGTGAGATTACCAACTGAATGTCAAATAGGCCCTGATTTAGAGTTACTCAAACTCACCCTACATTGACCTTTGAGGCCACCAGAATGAGATAGGTGAAAGACTAGTGTCCCAGACAGTTCCTCTGGTTCTACTGCTCACTTTACACTGTTCCTGACTGACACTTACCTGGTAAAACCGTAAGCTCTGTCTCTTCGCTCGTTTTGGAGAGGCCTGCCGTTTCTACGGAGCAGCAATATGACCCAGCATCGCTGTCGGAGACATTGCCGATTTCCAGGTGGCCATTGGGCAGCTTGAGGAACCTTCCTTCCAACACCACGAGCTGCTGGCTGTGTTCCCAGCTCACAAATGGAACAAGATCACCATTCACCTCACAGCCTAACAGGGCGGTGTCGCCTTGGTGCACGGAGACAGCTTGGGGCTGACCGCTGAACCGAGGAAGACCTGAAACAGGTAAAGTCATGGGTCACCTTATTGCGGACATAATCAGCAAGCAACAGAGAGTGACCAGTCATCTCGCTGACCACAGACAGAAATGGATACTTTATAGAATGTATTTCATGGCTTGGGCGTCCTAAAGAATTTCATAGACCTGAAACATTAGTAACGGTTGACATGCAGGAAACAGGCCAGCCAATTTGCACACAACACGCTCCCACACACAGCAATAAATAAATGTCCAGACAATCTGCTTTAGCCATGTTGATTGAAGGATAAATATTAGGCAGAATACGAAGGAACTTCCCTGCTCGTCTTCAAAATAGTGGCTGTGGGATCTTTCACATCCACCTGCGGGGACAGATAGGTACTCAGTATATAGCCTCATCTGAAAGGGAATGCAGCACTCTCTCAGTAGGGCATGAGTGACAGTCTGGATTTTGTGCGCAAGTGTCCAGAGTGGGACTTGAACCCACAATCTTCTGACTCAAGAAGCGAGAGCAATGCCCACTGAGCCCGGGCTGACACCACTACTTGTCCTTGGAGAAGTGACGGCAGCTACCTATAATAATGTAATGATAATAATTTTTATTGTCACATGTAGGCTTACATTAACACTGCAATGAAGTTACTGTGAAAAGCCCCTAGTCGCCACATTCCGGCGCCTGTTCGGGTACACTGGAGGAGAATTTAAAATGCCCAATTCACCTAACAGCACGTCTTTCGGGGCTTGTGGGAGGAAACCGGGGCACCCGGAGGAAACCCACACAGACACGGGGAGAACGTGGAGACTCCACACAGAGTCACCCAAGCCGGGAAGCGATCCCGGGACTCTGGGGCTGTGAAGCAACAGTGCTAACCAATGTGCTACCGTGCCGCCCTATCTTCTGGGTCAGGGCAATTTCAAGGGGAGCTTGGTCAACGATAATATCGTGAATATTGAAGATCAATACAGAGGATCCAGGTTTTGTGTCCTTCAAACCCTGCCTCCAGACTGGGCAGAAGTCTTTCCTCTAATAAACTAGATTAGCATTAATCCACAATGAAATGGTCTGAGCTACATACCAACGGGAGTATTACCATCACAGGTGACGTGTTGACACGCAAGACTATTTTTAGGACTATTTTGCAGTCATGTTTCATAATCAAGTACATTTAGCTGTCTGATCTGGAAACGTTGAGCTGCCAAACAGAAAACCCCTCAACTCTGGGAGTTAATCCACACAAACCTATTCCTTTCCCACTCTGCAATTCTGCAAACTTTGCTGGGTCAGGAACAGACATGACCCCCCTCAACCCCTAGGAGCAAACATCTCTGCCTCAGCTCCCTCAGCATTCTACAAATATGCAGCTCTGAAGATTTATTTCATTGATTTATTTTGCCTCTCCTTCTCCTCCACTCCTGATGCTACTGGGCTGCGTTTCCATGGTTACCAGCATCCCAATACATCAGCCTACATCGTGAAAGTTGGCATCACAGCTGCCTTCACACATTCCAGTCGGAACCGTGATCAGAGTAGGATCACAGCTAATTGCTTTGCATCTCTGGCACAGACTGGTCACTCCAGCTAAACTCAGCACAGCCCAGCAATAAAAGCTGGGGCCTTTGAGGGAACAGCGATTCAGGCTAACAGCTCTGCCCCCCGATTCACAGCTCTGCCCCCCGATTCACAGCTCTGCCCCCCCGATTCACAGCTCTGCCCCCCGATTGACAGCTCTGCCCCCCGATTCACAGCTCTGCCCCCCGATTCACAGCTCTGCCCCCCGATTCACAGCCCTGCCCCCCGATTCACAGCCCTGCCCCCCCTATTCACAGCTCTGCCCCCCGATTCACAGCTCTGCCCCCCGATTCACAGCTCTGCCCCCCGATTCACAGCTCTGCCCCCCGATTCACAGCCCTGCCCCCCGATTCACAGCTCTGCCCCCCGATTCACAGCTCTGCCCCCCGATTCACAGCTCTGCCCCCCGATTCACAGCTCTGCCCCCCGATTCACAGCCCTGCCCCCCGATTCACAGCCCTGCCCCCCGATTCACAGCTCTGCCCCCCGATTCACAGCCCTGCCCCCCGATTCACAGCCCTGCCCCCCGATTCACAGCTCTGCCCCCCGATTCACAGCTCTGCCCCCCGATTCACAGCCCTGCCCCCCGATTCACAGCTCTGCCCCCCGATTCACAGCCCTGCCCCCCGATTCACAGCTCTGCCCCCCGATTCACAGCTCTGCCCCCCGATTCACAGCCCTGCCCCCCGATTCACAGCTCTGCCCCCCCGATTCACAGCCCTGCCCCCCGATTCACAGCTCTGCCCCCCCCCCCGATTCACCGCTCTTCCCCCGATTCACAGCTCTGCCCCCCGATTCACAGCCTTGCCCCCCCGATTCACAGCTCTGCCCCCCGATTCACAGCTCTGCCCCCCGATTCACAGCCCTGCCCCCCCGATTCACCGCTCTTCCCCCGATTCACAGCTCTGCCCCCCGATTCACAGCTCTGCCCCCCCCCGATTCACAGCTCTGCCCCCCCCGATTCACAGCTCTGCTCCCCGATTCACAGCCCTGCCCCCCGATTCACAGCTCTGCCCCCCGATTCACAGCTCTGCCCCCCCCGATTCACAGCTCTGCCCCGATTCACAACTCTGCCCCCCCGATTCACAGCTCTGCCCCCCGATTCACAGCCCTGCCCCCCGATTCACAGCTCTGCCCCCCGATTCACAGCTCTGCCCCGATTCACAGCTCTGCCCCCCCGATTCACAGCAGTGCCCCCCCGATTCACAGCTCTGCTCCCCCCCGATTCACAGCCCTGCCCCCCCGATTCACAGCTCTGCCCCCCGATTCACAGCTCTGCCCCCCCGATTCACAGCTCTGCCCCCCGATTCACAGCTCTGCCCCCCGATTCACAGCTCTGCCCCCCCCGATTCACAGCTCTGCCCCCCCCGATTCACAGCTCTGCCCCCCCCGATTCACAGCTCTGCCCCCCCGATTCACAGCTCTGCCCCCCCGATTCACAGCTCTGCCCCCCCCCCGATTCACAGCTCTGCCCCCCCCGATTCACAGCTCTGCTCCCCCCGATTCACAGCTCTGCCCCCCCCATTCACAGCTCTGCCCCCCCGATTCACAGCTCTGCCCCCTGATTCACAGCTCTGCCCCCCCGATTCACAGCTCTGCCCCCCGATTCACAGCTCTGCCCCCCCGATTCACAGCCCTGCCCCCCCCCGATTCACAGCTCTGCCCCCCGATTCACAGCTCTGCCCCCCCGATTCGCAGCCCTGCCCCCGATTCACAGCTCTGCCCCCCCGATTCGCAGCCCTGCCCCCGATTCACAGCTCTGCCCCGATTCACAGCTCTGCCCCCGATTCACAGCTCTGCCCCCCCGATTCACAGCCCTGCCCCCCCCCCCGATTCACAGCCCTGCCCCCCCGATTCACAGCTCTGCCCCTCCCGATTCACAGCACTGCTCCCCCCCCGATTCACAGCTCTGCCCCCCCCGATTCACAGCTCTGCCCCCCCCGATTCACAGCTCTGCCCCCCCGATTCACAGCTCTGCCCCCCGATTCACAGCTCTGCCCCTCCCGATTCACAGCTCTGCTCCCTGATTGACTTCCCAGGGAATAATGGCTATGAAAATCATCCAGGTAGAGCAAGGGAGAGCGAGCGAGAGAGTGAGAGGGAGAGCAAGCTCATAAGCGAGAGAGAGGGAGAGAGTGGGGAGGAGATAGAGGGAGAGAAAGCTAGAGAGAGGGAGAGAGAGAGGGAGAGAGAGAGGGGGAGAGAGAGGGGGAGACAGAGAGGGAGAGCACGAGTGAGCGGTGAGAGCCAAGCGAGAGGGCGAGAGAGAGATGGCAAGAGAGAGGGGCAGAGAGAGGGCGAGAGAGAGGGCAAGAGAGAGGGTGAAAGAGAGCACGAGAGAGGGCAAGAGAGAGGGCGAGAGAGAGGGTGAGACAGAGGGCGAGACAGAGGGCGAGAGAGAGGGCGAGATAGAGGGTGAGAGAGAGGGCGAGAGAGAGGGCGAGAGAGAGGGCGAGAGAGAGGGCGAGAGAGAGGGCGAGAGAGAGGGCGAGAGAGAGGGCGAGAGAGAGAGGGAGGGGGAGAGAGAGAGGCAGGGAGGGGGTGAGAGGGGGAGTGAGAGAGGGCAAGAGAGAGGTAGAGAGAGAGGGAAGAGAGAGGGCGAGAGAGAGGGAGAGAGAGGGCAAGAGAGAGGGCGAGAGAGAGGGCGAGAGAGAGGGTGAGAGAGAGGGTGAGAGAGAGGGAAGGCGGGGGAGAGAAAGAGGGGGAGAGAGAGAGCATGTGAGGGAGAGAGAGCACAATACTGATCGAGTCCAGCTCCCACTGGGTTTCAGATACAGAACCCACCAGTGCCCTAATGCAGCACAATAACGAGACACAAATGCCGAATTGATAGTTAAGTTGGCTGGGGTGGACAGGGGAGGGGCGAGTTCTAAGAAACAATTTTTTAGTCAACTTTATACTTGGAAGAAAGACAGGAATCGCATCTTTTTCCCAAATGCCGATTTGCAGCCCGGTAAACCCAGTGGGACTGTTTCTGCTCCATGTTAGACCACCATGACCTCTATATCAGATCATAACCCAGATACTTCACCCGAGCAGACCCACGCGACACAAAATTCAGGAGCAACTTCAAAACAGCCCAAGAGACAATTCAGAGCCCAGGAATCCCCAGATAACACAGGACTGCTCTTATCAATAACATCGCGGAGTAGTCCATCAAAGATTCAATCCTTCTACACCTGGCTCTCAGGAAACTGCTTTTTTAAGAGAGTCAAGCAAAATTTCATGAAGCACGGTAACTTATTTCTCCCTAAAATGGACGTGTGATTTGAACAAAAATAACAACTTCACTCCTCTAAATAAAAGCGACATAATAATAATCTTTATTAGTGTCACAAATGGGCTTACATTAACACTGCAATGAAGTTACTGTGAAAATCCCCTTGGCGCCTGTTCGGGTACACAGAGGGAGAATTCAGAATGTCCAATTCCCCTAACAGCACGGCTTTCGGGACTTGTGGGTTGAAACCGGAGCACCCGGAGGAAACCCACGCAGACACGGGGAGAACGTGCAGACTCCGCACAGACAGTGACCCAAGCCGGGAATCGAACCCGGTCCCTGGCGCTGTGCAGCAACAGTGCTAACCACTATGCTACCATGCCGCCCACAATTATCTTGTTCCAACAGTTCTCCTTACAATTCTCGCTCAATCCAGTGAACGAAGATCTCAGAGAGGCACCACTACTATTCCTCAACTTTCCATCCTTTCCAACAACATAATGTAATTGTTGAAATCACCCAGTCAGCAGGCAGTGTTATCCCAGGTCTATGTAATAAGTAAATGAGCTCACACCGCCCGATTGCGTGGCAGCCACAATTGTTCATCTTTCCTCTGTGACCATGTTTACATTTAACAACTGAAGGAGGGGAGTGAAAGGGAGGATCGCCGCGTACCATCTCCACAATGATCAGCATCGCCCCTGGCCACCTTTACTTTTCTGTGGATAGGGTGCAACAAAACCACTTTCCCCAAACAAAGCAGCTCATTCACAGGGCAGCACGGTAGCACAGTGGTTAGCACAGTTGCTGCACAGCTCCAGGATCCCAGCTTCGTTTCCCGGCTGGGTCACTGTCTGTGCGGAGTCTGCACGTTCTACCCGTGTCTGCGTTGGTTTCCTCCGGGTGCTCCGGTTTCCTCCCACAGTCCAAAGATGTTCAGATTAGGTGGATTGGCCATGATAAATTACCCTTAGTGTCCAAAAGAAAAGGATGTGTGGGGTTACTGGGATAGAGTGATGGTGTGAGCTTGGGTAGGGTGCTCTTTCCAAGGGCTGGTGCAGACTCGATGGGTCAAATGGCCTCCTTCTGCACTGTAAATTCTATGATTCTATGATTCATCGCACCTTCTCTTGAATGGAATAGGCAATCGGAAATCCCAACTGGATTCCAGTTGACCGGACAATCCCTGAACTTTAGAAAGATCATCATGTGGAGAGAGCAGATTAGCTGAAGATTGAGGAGAAGTTTAATGAAGGGGTTCAAAATCACGCGAGATTTTGATAGAGTAAATAAGGAAGGTCAGTCACCAAAGGACACTGATTTAAGGTCAATTCAGAGCGGCAATGAGAATTTGTTTTACACAGCAAGTTATGATCAGTAATGTGCTGCCTGAAAGGGCCGGGAAGCAGATTCAATAATAACTTTCTCCGGGGAGTCGGTGAAATAGTTGAAAAGGAGACATTTGCAGAACTATGGGGAAAACAGGGCAGCACGGTAGCACAGTGGTTAGCACAAATGCTTCACAGCTCCAGGGTCCCAGGTTCGAATCCCGGCTTGGGTCACTGTCTGTGTGGAGTCTGCACGTTCTCCCCGTGTCTGCGTGGGTTTCCTCCGGGTGCTCCGGTTTCCTCCCACAGTCCAAAGATGTGCAGGTTAGGTGAATTGGCCAGGCTAATTGCCCTCAGAGTCCAAATTGCCCTTAGTGTTAGGTGGGGTTACTGGGTTATGGGGATAGGGTGGAGGTATGGGCTTGGGTAGGGTGCTCTTTCCAAGAGCCGGTGCAGACTCGATGGGCCGAATGGCCTTCTTCTGCACTGTAAATTCTATGAAATCTATCTATGAAATGAACAAGCAGAGCAATGGAACTAATTGAAAAGCTCTCTCCAGAGAGCCAACACAGGCTTGATGGACTGAATGGTCAATTTTTGTGCCGTTTAATTCTGTGATTTCAGCTTGGTACAGCCAGTGCCAGTGGGTGTTGGGAATCCCATCTGTATTAAAGCATTAGATGCGTTTCTGTCCTCCAGCTCAATTGTTTTAATATATTGGATTTGGTTTTGGGTAATGAACCAGGCCAGGTGTTAGATCTGGAGGTAGGTGAGCACTTTGGAAACAGTGACCACAATTCGGTGACCTTTACGTTAGTGATGGAAAGGGATAAGTATACCCCGCAGGGCAAGAGTTATAGCTGGGGGAAGGGCAATTATGATGCCATTAGACATGACTTAGGATGTGTAGGTTGGTGAAGTAGGCTGCAAGGGTTGGGCACACTGGATATGTGGAGCTTGTTCAAGGAACAGCTATTGCATGTTCTTGATAAGTACGTACCAGTCAGGCAGGGAGGAAGGGGTCGAGCGAGGGAACCGTGGTTTACCAAAGAAGTGGAATCTCTTGTTAAGAGGAAGAAGGAGGACTTCCGGTGGCGGCGATGTCCGAGTGAGCCGCACATTCGGTGGGCTCTCACTCCGGCCGGCTGGAACAGCTGTTTCCCCGCGATAGCGGGACTACGGAGGCGGCAGAAAGGCTGCCTGGAACAGAGGAGGAGAGCGGGCTGCAGAGGATGTAAGTGTGGAGGCCAGCAGGTGAGGAAGAAGGAGAGAGAGAGAGAAGGAGGAAGCTGACCTGCAGGTTAAGATGGCGGACCCACGGACCTTCCTTCCTCCAGGACAAAGGGAAAAAGAAAAAGTTTGGAGTTGCTGAGGAGGGACAGCTTGGACCCACTTCAGATGCCCAAGAGGTCAAATTGAAGGAGCTGGGCGAAGGAAAGCGGCAGCGGAGGCGCTGAGGAGCGGGCTGCGGCATATGGAACAGCGGGATTCCAGAAAGCAGAAGAAGAAGGAGAAAAAGGGACAGAGACAAGGACCGGAAGAAAATTACCTGGGACCTAAGATGGCGGACACACGGAACCCGGACTCAGCAATCCAGCTGGCGCTGGATAACATGCTCCAGGTAATGAAGTCCAGTTTTGAAGCGCTGAAGCGGGACAGCTTGGACCCAATCCAGAAAGCGGTGGATCAGCTGAACCAGAGGATGGACGCCCAGGATGTTAAAGTTAAGGAGCTGGGAGAAGCGGTGGAGGAGCAGGCGGATGCGCAAACGGTTGCAGCGCTAGAAGTGGACGGCCTGAAAGAGCGGCAGAGAAGACTGCTGGACAGAGTAGAGGAGCTGGAGAATAGAGTCCGCAGGAACAATCTGAGGATGGTCGGCCTCCCGGAGGGGGCGGAGGGAGCTGATGCTGCAGCGTTTGTAGCAGACCTGCTGAAGCAGCTGATGGGGGCTGAAGCCTTTCCGCGACCGCTGGAGCTGGAGGGGGCACACAGGGTGCAGGCAAGGCAGGGGCGGCTGGGCGGACCCCCCCGCCCGATGGTGATTAGGTTCCACAGGTTCGTGGACAAGGAGCGGGTGCTGCAGTGGGCAAAGAGCGCCAGGAGCAGCACGTGGAATAACAGTGTGCTCCGCATCTATCAGGACCTAAGCCAGGAGGTGGCTCGGCGGCGAGCAGCCTTTAAGAATGTCAAGGAGGTGCTGTTCAGGAAGCACGTGAAGTTTGGTCTGCTGTTCCCAGCTCGGCTATGGGTCACGCACCAGGGTCAACACCACTACTTTTCCGAGCCCGAAGAAGCGATGGATTTTGTGAGGGACCTGGGGATGGTCCCGAAAGGAGGCCCTAAGGACACGAGTTAGGGCCCGAGGATTTCTGTGGGGAGGAACGCCGAATGTGCCTGGACTGCTGCTCAACGGTTTGCTGGGCCAATGGGGCCAAACGGAACATTTGAGACTCTTTCCTTTGTTCATGGACATTTATGTGCTTTTTCTCTTTTTTCTATGTTTTTTCCCTTTTTTTTTTCCTGTTTGGGCTTTTTGTGCAGCTCGCGGAAGACACTGGAGCCGGCTTGCCCCAGTGGGTGGGGAGGAGGGCGGGGAAACAAGGGGAATGGGACAGGAAGGCGCCGGAGTGTTGAGTCACCGGGCTAGCAGATTGGCTAGTCAAGGAAGTCAGATGGGGGGGAAAGCTATAGCCAGTAGATGGCAGGGGTGGGGGTATCGGGGGATGGGGTTAGGGGAGGGGGGGGTTGTTCTGCTGACGGGAGAGGGACTTGAAATAGGCACTGGAAAGGAGGTCGAGGGTGGAGGCAGCTATAGGGCGGGCCAGGAAGGGCGCGACGCACGGGTCAGGGGCCGGCCCGAGAAAGGCTATGGCTGACCGGCGGGGTGGGGGGGGTGGGATGTGCCCCCCGACCAGGCTGATCACCTGGAACGTCAAGGGACTGAATGGGCCGGTTAAGAGGGCACGGGTGTTCGCGCACTTGCGGGCCCTGAGGGCGGACGTAATTATGTTGCAGGAGACACATCTGAAAGTGTCAGACCAGACCAGGCTAAGGAAGGGCTGGATTAGCCAGGTCTTCCACTCGGACTTGGACTCGAAGTCCAGAGGGGTGGCAATCATGATCAACAAGCGTGTGCAATTTGAGGCAGAGGGCATATCCGCAGACAGGGGGGGCAGATACCTGATGGTACGGGGCAGGCTGGAGGGGAGAAGAGTGGTGCTGGTGAATATATATGCCCCGAACTGGGATGACGTGGACTTCATTAAAAGAGTGCTGGGGAAGATCCCGGACTTGGATTCTCGCAGGCTAATAATGGGAGGGGACTTTAACATGGTCCTTGACCCGACTTTGGATCGGTCGTGTCCCAGAACGGGTAGGCTCTCAGCAATGGCAAGGGAGCTGAAAGGGTTTATGGAGCAAATGGGGGCAGTGGACCCCTGGAGGGAGGGACAGCCAACAGGAAGGGGCTACTCGTTCTACTCGCACGTCCACAAAGTATATTCCAGGATAGATTTCTTTGTGCTAAGCAGGGACTGTAGGGGGGAGGTAAAGAACACGGAATACTCAGCAATTACCATTTCAGACCATGCCCCGCATTGGGTGGACCTGCAGTTCGGGGGAGCGAGGTATCAACGCCCGCAATGGAGGCTAGATGTGGGACTGCTGTCGGAGGAGGGGATCTGCGAGAGGCTTCGGAAATGTATAAAAAATTACCTGCAGGTGAATGACACTGGGGAGGTCTCAGCGGCGACCGTGTGGGAGGCGCTAAAGGCAGTAGTGCGGGGGGAGCTGATTTCAATTGGGGCCCATAGAGCCAAGGCAGACCGGGCAGAGATGGATAGATTGGTCAGGGAAATGGGCCGGATAGATGAAGAGCACGCGGAGTCCCCGGGGGAGGTTTTGCTCAGGGAAAGGCAGAGGCTACAGGCGGAACTGGGGGCACTATCCACGAGCAGGGCCGTGGAACAGCTTAGGAAGGCGAGGGGAGTGGTGTACGAGTATGGGGAAAAGGCTAGCAGACTGTTAGCGCAGCAACTTAGGAGGAGGGAGGCGGCCAGGGAAATAGGTAGAGTGAGGGACGAGGGGGGGCACAAAGTGGAGGATCCGGCAGAATTGAATAGGGTATTCCGGGACTTCTATCGTAAGCTGTATACTTCGGAGCCGCCAGAAGAACCGGAGGGGATGAAAAGGTTTCTGGATGGGTTAACATTCCCAACAGTTGGGGGGGGGCGAGTGGAAGAGCTGGGGGCCCCGATTAGAGTAGAGGAGGTATTGGGGGGCCTAAAGGCCATGCAGTCGGGGAAGTCCCCGGGGCCGGATGGATACCCAGTAGAGTTTTATAGGAAGTTCTCTGAGCTGGTGGGCCCGGTCTTGGCGAGGGTTTTCAATGAGGCAAGGGACAGAGGGACCCTGCCGCCGACGATGTCACAAGCCACCATATCTCTGATATTAAAGCGGGGTAAAGACCCGGAGGTGTGCGGGTCCTACAGGCCAATCTCCCTGATTAATGTAGATGCCAAGCTCCTGGCAAAGGCACTGGCGGGTAGAATGGAGGACTGTGTACCGGAGGTGATTGGGGAGGATCAAACGGGGTTCGTGAAAGGTAGGCAGCTGGCGGCCAATCTGAGGAGATTGCTCAATGTGATAATGATGCCCCCGGCGGGTAGAGAGGTGGAGGTAGTGGTGGCTATGGACGCCGAGAAGGCCTTTGACCGGGTGGAGTGGGAATATCTATGGGAGGTGCTCGGACGGTTTGGGTTCGGGGAGGGATTGGTGGATTGGATCAAATTATTATATCAGGCCCCGAGGGCCAGCGTCAGGACCAACAGAGAAGTGTCGGAGTACTTTAGGTTGTACCGAGGGACCAGGCAGGGCTGCCCGCTCTCCCCGCTGCTGTTTGCGCTGGCCATAGAGCCGCTGGAGATTGCGCTGAGAGCCGCAGAGGGTTGGAAGGGGATGGTGAGGGGCGGGGTTGAACATAGGGTTTCTCTTTATGCAGACAACCTGCTCCTGTACGTGTCGGACCCAGTGGCCGGGATGGGAACTATACTGGGAATGCTGAGGGAGTTCGGCCAGTTCTCAGGATACAAATTAAATACGGTCAAGAGTGAAATGTTTGTGGTACAGGCAAGGGGCCAGGAGAACAGATTGAGAGGGCTACCGTTTAGGTTAGTTGAGGAAAATTTCCGGTATTTGGGAATCCAGGTGGCGCGAGACTGGGGCAGGCTGCACAAGTTAAATTTGGCCAGGGTGGTGGAGCAAATGAAGGGAGAGTTTCGGAGATGGGATGCACTCCCGCTGTCGCTGGCAGGGAGGGTGCAGACTGTAAAGATGACAATCCTCCCTCGATTTTTGTTTATTTTTCAGTGCCTCCCGATCTTTATCCCACAGTCCTTCTTCAAAAGAGTTAACGGGCTGATCATGAGCTTTGTCTGGGCGGGAAAGTCTCCGCGGGTGAAGAAGGCGATGTTGGAGAGGAACCGCAGCGAGGGAGGGCTGGCGTTGCCGAGTCTGGTCAATTATTACTGGGCAGCCAACATCGCTATGATAAGGAAGTGGATGGTGGGTACGGGGTCTATTTGGGAGCGAGTGGAGGCGGCTTCGTGCAGGGGCTCCAGTTTGGAAGCCCTGGTCACGGCTCCTCTACCGCTGCCGCCGGCCAAGTACACCACCAGCCCGGTAGTGGTGGCGACCCTGCGGATATGGGGCCAGTGGAGGAGGCAGGTGGGGGAGATGGGGGCGTCTGTCTGGGCGCCAATCTGCGACAACCATCGGTTTGCCCCCGGCAGTATGGATGGGGGGTTCCGAGTATGGCGGCGAGCAGGGGCGGGAAGGGTGGGTGATATGTTCCTGGAAGGGAGCTTCGCGAGTTTGAGGAGCTTGGAGGAGAAATTTGGGTTGGTAGGGGGAAATGATTTTAGATACCTACAGCTGCGGGACTTTGTTCGTAGACAGGTCCCATCTTTCCCGCGCCTCCCGCCAATGGGGATCCTAGACAGAATAGTCTCTGGGAGGGACGAAGGGGAGGGTAGAGTCTCAGGTATTTATAAGGTGCTCATGAGGGAGGAAGGGTCCCAGACAGAGGAACTGAAACTTAAATGGGAGGAGGAGCTAGGCGGGGAAATGGAGGATGGGCTGTGGGCAGAGGCCCTGAGTAGGGTAAACTCGACCGCGACATGTGCAAGGCTCGGGCTGATCCAATTTAAGGTCGTTCACCGGGCCCATATGACGGTGGCTCGGATGAGCAAATTTTTCGGGATAGAGGACAAATGCGCTAGGTGCGCGGGAGGACCAGCGAACCATGTGCACATGTTTTGGGCATGCCCTGAGCTGAGGGGGTACTGGGAGGGATTTGCGGGGGTCATGTCCCAGGTGCTAAAAACAAGGGTGGTGATGAGTCCAGGGGTGGCAATTTTTGGGGTTTCGGAAGACCCGGGCGTCCAGGGGGAGAAAGCGGCCGATGTGCTGGCCTTTGCTTCCCTGATAGCCCGGCGACGAATATTATTGGCGTGGAGGGACTCAAAGCCCCCGAAGACTGAGTGGTGGCTTGCGGACATGTCAAGTTTCCTGGGGATGGAAAAAATTAAGTTCGCCTTGAGGGGATCTGTGCAGGGGTTCACCCGGAGGTGGCAACCATTTATTGACTTCTTTGCGGGAGAGTGAGCGTCAGCAGGGGGGTGGGGGGAGGGGGGGGGGGGGGGGGTAGAGTAGAGTAGGAGGGAAAATATGGCGGGTAGTACGGGTGGGAGGGGAGCGGGCTTGTGCAATACGGTATGATGGAAGTATTGAAAGTACGTGGATGTTTGCACATTTTTGCCTTTTTTGCTTCCTTTCTGATGATGTCTGTAACTGTTTATAAAGCCAAAAACTACCTCAATAAAATTGTTTATTAAAAAAAAAAAAAAAGAGGAAGAAGGAGGCCTATGTGAAGATGAGGCGTGAAGTTTCAGTTGGGGCGCTTGATAGTTACAAAGAAGCGAGGAAGGATCTAAAGAGAGAGCTAAGACGAGCAAGGAGGGGACATGAGAAGTCTTTGGCAGGTAGGATCAAGGAAAACCCAAAAGCTTTCTATAGGTATGTCAGGAATAAAAGAATGACTAGGGTAAGAGTAGGGCCAGTCAAGGACAGTGGTGGGAAGTTGTGTGTGGAGGCTGAGGAGATAAGCGAGATATTAAATGAATACTTTTCGTCAGTATTCACTCAGGAAAAAGATAATGTTGTGGAGGAGAATTCTGAGACCCAGGCTATTAGAATAGATGGCATTGAGGTGCGTAGGGAAGAAGTGTTGGCAATTCTGGACAAGGTGAAAATAGATAAGTCCCCGGGGCCTGATGGGATTTATCCTAGGATTCTCTGGGAAGCCAGGGAAGAGATTGCTGAGCCTTTGGCTTTGATTTTTAGGTCATCATTGGCTACAGGAATAGTGCCAGAGGACTGGAGGATAGCAAATGTGGTCCCTTTGTTCAAGAAGGGGAGTAGAGATAACCCCGGTAACTATAGGCCGGTGAGCCTAACGTCTGTGGTGGGTAAAGTCTTGGAGAGGATTATAAAAGATACGATTTATAATCATCTAGACAGGAATAACATGATTAGGGATAGTCAGCATGGTTTTGTGAAGGGTAGGTCATGCCTCACAAACCTTATCGAGTTCTTTGAGAAGGTGACTGAACAGGTAGACGAGGGTAGAGCAGTTGATGTGGTGTATATGGATTTCAGTAAAGCGTTTGATAAGGTTCCCCACGGTCGGCTATTGCAGAAAATACGGAGGCTGGGGATTGAGGGTGATTTAGAGATGTGGATCAGAAATTGGCTAGTTGAAAGAAGACAGAGAGTGGTAGTTGATGGGAAATGTTCAGAATGGAGTTCAGTTACGAGTGGCGTACCACAAGGATCTGTTCTGGGGCCGCTGCTGTTTGTCATTTTTATAAATGACCTGGAGGAGGGCGCAGAAGGATGGGTGAGTAAATTTGCAGACGACACTAAAGTCGGTGGAGTTGTAGACAGTGCGGAAGGATGTTGCAGGTTACAGAGGGACATAGATAAGCTGCAGAGCTGGGCTGAGAGGTGGCAAATGGAGTTTAATGTGGAGAAGTGTGAGGTGATTCACTTTGGAAAGAATAACAGGAATGCGGAATATTTGGCTAATGGTAAAATTCTTGGTAGTGTGGATGAGCAGAGGGATCTCGGTGTCCATGTACATAGATCCCTGAAAGTTGCCACCCAGGTTGATAGGGTTGTGAAGAAGGCCTATGGTGTGTTGGCCTTTATTGGTAGAGGGATTGAGTTCCGGAGCCATGAGGTCATGTTGCAGTTGTACAAAACTCTAGTACGGCCGCATTTGGAGTATTGCGTACAGTTCTGGTCGCCTCATTATAGGAAGGACGTGGAAGCTTTGGAACGGGTGCAGAGGAGATTTACCAGGATGTTGCCTGGTATGGAGGGAAAATCTTATGAGGAAAGGCTGATGGACTTGAGGTTGTTTTCGTTAGAGAGAAGAAGGTTAAGAGGTGACTTAATAGAGGCATACAAAATGATCAGAGGGTTAGATAGGGTGGACAGCGAGAGCCTTCTCCCGCGGATGGAGGTGGCTAGCACGAGGGGACATAGCCTTAATTTGAGGGGTAATAGATATAGGACAGAGGTCAGAGGTAGGTTTTTTACGCAAAGAGTGGTGAGGCCGTGGAATGCCCTACCTGCAACAGTAGTGAATTCGCCAACATTGAGGGCATTTAAAAGTTTATTGGATAAGCATATGGATGATAAGGGCATAGTGTAGGTTAGATGGCCTTTAGTTTTTTTCCATGTCGGTGCAACATCGAGGGCCGAAGGGCCTGTACTGCGCTGTATCGTTCTATGTTCTATAAATTTAGAGTACCCAATTCTATTTTCTCCAATTAAGGGGCAATTTAGCGTGGCCAATCCACCTACCCCACACATCTTTGGGTTGTGGAGGTGAGACCCACACAGACACGGGGGAGAATGTGCAAACTCCACACGGACAGTGATCCAGGGCACTGGGAACCTGGGACCTCAGCGGCGCCCCCTTCAGCTGAATTTGTCCCATTTCAAGAGTATTGTGTCAGCTCTGTGAAGGTGAAGGGGTCCCGGGTGGAAGCAGTTTCAGTTGATGAATTTAAAGGATCACACAACCCGAGAGCTATATACGGGTAAATCTACTTCCAGGTTTTCTATGCCAGCACAGTGGTTAGCACTGCTGCCTCACAGCACCAGGGACCTGGATTCGATTCCAGCCTCGGGTCACTGTCTGTGTGGAGTCTTCACCTTCTCCCCGTGTCTGCGAGGGTTTCCTCCGGGTGCTCCGGTTTCATCCCACCGTCCAAAAATGAGCAGGTTCGGTGGATTGACCATGCTGAATTGCCCTTCGTGTCCAAAAGATTAGGTGGGGTTACGGGGATAGGGCAGGGGAGTGGGCCTAGGTGGGGTTCTCTTTCAGAGGGTCGGTGCAGACTCGATGGACCAAATGGCCTCCTTCTGCACTGTAGAGATTCTATAACATGCAATGACCGTTAGTATTACAGAGCACTCGATCTGACAGCAATGGCATGGGGTCTCCAGGTCTAGCTGTGTTTTACAAGGCCTGTAGTCCAGAAACACTACAGATTGGGGGGCTCATTCAGATCCATGATAAAAGTAAAATCGACAAACAGGAATCCCGCTGGAGAAGGAGCAGAATCTAGGAGCGAGATGGGTAATCCGGGAAGAGAATCCAGCATTTTCCTTTACTCCAGCATCCGGAGTATTTTGCTTCACTGGGAGAAGATTGTACACATCGAGCTGCAGCATGGCGAGAGATCAGAGCCTGGGAGCAGTCCTGGGATCAGGGGCACAGAGAAGGTGTCCTGGAGCTGGTATATTCAATCTTGTACTGGGAGCTGGGAGAGAGATATCCTGGGCAAACAGCATTCCAGGTCTCCACTGTGTGGATAATGTGCTTCCTGATATCCATCTGGAACAGCTCAGCAGTAATTCTACTCCCCACTCCCTGCCTTTGTTCTCGATCCTCGGTATCTACATATTATCAAATTTTAAACACCTCGATTAGCACCAATCGTGAGAGAGCATTTCCAGAATCATCGGGTCGTATCCGTTCTGCTGCTTAATAAAAAGGAAAAGTTTCCCCCTTTCAGAGACGGTTTATTGTGATCTTCTTCATGCCGACCGATGTAAGAGGTCATCTCCATAGCAACACCAGTATCAAAGAAACTCTGTTCCCATTACTGAAAGCTGAAAAATGTGTCAATTAGAGATAGGCATAAAGTACAGGCTACACAAAATCACAGCAGGCTTTGAATCTTCTATGAATCCGATGCCTCTTACACCCCCCTCCCCTATCCCCAAATCGGCACGCATCTTACAGGGGAAGGATGTGTAAGGGGGAGTAACATTTGTTCAAAGAGATTTCCATTGTCCAAGAAAGTGATACACTTATCCTCGATTCTTTTGATTTTTGGTTTGAAAGGAACATCAGCTTTACTGTCGATAAGGAGGCTGAAAAAGTCTCTTGTTGCTGATGCCAGTTACACTGTGGCCAACGTCGAATGATAAAGCACAGAAGGAGGCCATTCAATCCATTGTGCGGGTACCGGCCCTTTGAAAGAGCAATCCAATTAGTCCCACTCCCCGCCGCTCTTTCCCCACAGCTCAGCAAATGCTTCCTTTTTCGGTATTTATCCACTTCTCCTTAGAAAGCCGCTATTCAGTTTGCTTCCACTGTCCTTTCAGGCAGCGCTTTCCATATCCCAACAGCGCACCAAGTTTTATAAAAAAAGCAACCCCCCCTTGCACACAGAGCTTCAAACTGACTGGAAAGCCAGTGAGATTTGCCCAGCCACAAGCAGCCTGCAGTGTAGTTTCACAGGGATGAGCAGCCCAGGACTGACGGTCAGATGTCCCATTCCCAGTGTTCAGCAAGCTGCTGCCGGAATGCTCAATGCTCAGGGTCACACGGTAGCACAGCGGTTAGCACTGTTGGTTCACAGCTCCAGGGTCCCAGGTTCGATTCACGGCTTGGGTGACTGTGCGGAACATAGAACATTACAGCGCAGTACAGGCCCTTCGGCCCACGATGTTGCGCCGACCTGTGAAACCCCTCTAAAGTCCCTCTACACTATTCCCTTATCGTCCATATGCCTATCCAATGACCATTTGAATGCGTTTAGTGTTGGCGAGTCCATTACTGTTGCAGGCAGGGCATTCCACACCCTTACTACTCTCTGAGTAAAGGACCTACCTCTGACATCTGTCCTATATGAAAATGAAATGAAAATGAAAATGGCTTATTGTCACGAGTAGGCTTCAATGAAGTTACTGTGAAAAGCCCCTAGTCGCCACATTCCAGCGCCTGTCCGGGGAGGCTGGTACGGGAATCGAACCGTGCTGCTGGCCTGCTTGGTAAGCCAGCAATTTAGCCTAATGAGCTAAACCAGCCCCAGATCCTATATCTATCTCCCCTCAATTTAAAGCTATGTCCTCCTCGTGCTGGACATCACCATCCGAGGAAAAAGGCTCTCGATGTCCACCCTATCTAATCCTCTGATCATCTTGTATGCCTCAATTAAGTCACCTCTTAACCTTCTTCTCTCTAACGAAAACAGCCTCAAGTCCTTCAGCCTTTCCTCATAAGATCTTCGCTCCATACCAGGCAACATTCTTGTAAATCTCCACTGTACCCTTTCCAATGCTTCCACATCCTTCCTATAATGTGGCGACCAGAACTGCACGCAATACTCCAAATGCGGCCACACCAGAGTTTTGTACAACTGCAACATGACCTCATGGCTCCGAAACTCAATTCCTCTACCAATAAAAGCTAACACTCCGTACGCCTTCTTAACAACCCTCTCAACCTGGGTGGCAACTTTCAGGGATCTATGGACATGGACACCGAGATCTCTCTGCTCATCCACACTACCAAGAATCTTACCATTAGCCCAGTACTCTGATTCCTGTTATTCCTTCCAAAATGAATCACCTCACACTTTTCTGCATTAAACTCCATTTGCCACCTGTCAGCCCAGCTCTGCAGCTTATCTATGTCCCTCTGTAACTTGTAACATCCTTCTGCACTGTCCACAACTCCATCGACTTTAGTGTCATCTGCAAATTTACTCACCCAGCCTTCTACGCCCTCCTCCAGGTCATTTATAAATATGACAAACAGCAGCGGCCCCAAAACAGATCCTTGTGGTAAACCTCGAGTAACTGGACACCAGTCAGAACATTTCCCATCAACCACCACCCTTTGTCTTCTATCAGCTAGCCAATTTCTGATCCAAACTGCTAAATCACCCTGAATCCCATGCCTCTGTATTTTCTGCAATAGCCTACCGTGGTAAACCTTATCAAACGCTTTACTGAAATCCATATACACATCAACTGTTTTACCCTCATCCACCTGCGGAGTCTGCACGTTCTCCCCGTGTCTGCGTGGGTTTCCTCCGGGTGCTCCAGTTTCCTCCCACAGTCCAAAGGCATGCTGTTAGGTGAATTGGACATTTTGAATTCTCCCTCTGTGTACCCGAACAGGTGCCAGAGTGTGGCAACTAGGGGCTTTTCACAGTAACCTCATTGCAGTGTTAATGTAAGCCTACTTGTGACAATAAAGATTATTCTTATTATTGAAAGAGCCTTGAGGAATGAGGCCTGATACTGGGCTGGAATCGCTAAATAAATATGCCCATTACTCCCTCTGATAACAAGTGAAACTAATCTGAATGAAAAGTGCTGTACCTTCGACTTTCTTTCCTCTTCAAGGACTGGATAAGATTAATAGTCACAGGGCCTGGATCTATTGCAATTTAATATTTCCTCAACTCGATTGGACTTTAAGGAAAACACAAAAGGAATACACTTGGGAATAGTCAGCTTCTGCTGAATGGTGTTGCCGTGAGGTGGTTATACCGACTGTATTGTTTCCTGCCCCTTTCCAGATCTTTCCATGGCCCCGCCCTGTGTTATCACTGATCCTACAACCACCCAGAAATCTGTGCTCTTCCAGCCTGGCCACTTGCACATTCACAACTTTCACGGTGGTTCAGCTACCTGGCCTTGAGCTCGGGAATTTCCTCCTTAATTCTCCCCACTTCTCTCCACCTTTAAGATGCTCCTCTTTGACCAATCTTGTGCTCACCTGTTCTAACATGTCCCGCTGTGGCTCAATGTCACATTTTGGTCAATAATCGCTCCTGTGAAGCTCTTTGGAATGTTGCACCGTGTTGAAAGTACTAATGAAATGCACCCTATGTATTTTCTTTTCATGTAAGGAGTGATCTTTCTGAACTTTACACAGAACAATGCTTTTCACTGTACCTCGGTACACGTGACAATAAACAAATCCATCCATCCATGAAACACACAGCTCAGCGCGCGTGCACACATCACCATGCACACAGCTCAGCGCGCGTGCACACATCACCATGCACACAGCTCAGCGCGCGTGCACACATCACCATGCACACAGCTCAGCGCGCGTGCACACATCACCATGCACACAGCTCAGCGCGCGTGCACACACACATCACTGTGCACACACAGCTCAGCGTGCACGCACACACACACCACTGTGCACACACAGCTCAGCGTGCACGCACACACACACCACTGTGCACACACAGCTCAGCGCGCGTGCACACACACATCATTGTACACACACAGCTCAGTGCGCGCGCACACATCACCATGCACACAGCTCAGCGCGCGTGCACACATCACCATGCACACAGCTCAGCGCGCGTGCACACACACATCATTGTACACACACAGCTCAGTGCGCGCGCACACATCACCATGCACACAGCTCAGCGCGCGTGCACACACACATCATTGTGCACACACAGCTCAGTGCGCGCGCACACATCACCATGCACACAGCTCAGCGCGCGTGCACACACACATCACCATGCACACAGCTCAGCGCGCGCGCACACATCACCATGCACACAGCTCAGCGTGCACGCACACACACATCATTGTGCACACACAGCTCAGTGCGCGCGCACACATCACCATGCACACAGCTCAGCGCGCGTGCACACACACATCATTGTGCACACACAGCTCAGCGTGCACGCACACACACATCATTGTGCACACACAGCTCAGCGTGCGCGCACACACACCACTGTGCACACACAGCTCAGCCCACGAGCACACACAGCTCAGCAGACAAAACAGGCAACATCCAATCTGGTACACCGTACATCAAGAATTGCAATGGGATTAACAATAAGTACTTCAATTAGAAAAACTGTCAACATTGTGTTTATAGGTGGGGAGATGTGGTGATGTACACACGGACTGGGGGGAGGTTGCATAGTTTGCGTGTGTGTGTGTGTGTGTGTGTGTGTGTGTATACAGGCACCCATAGAATCTCACAACAGGAAACGGATCAGCCCATCCTGCCTGCCCCAGTTTACCAATCTCAGTCCGTCTGTTCTTCCCGCTGTAATATTTATCCAATTTCCTTTGTGCATTAATGTTGAAACCGCTTTTCATCCACAGTTCATTCCAGATCAGAGCAACTCGCTGTGTAAAGTTCTCATGTCATTCCCAGGCCTTTGGCCAGTTATTTTAAATCAGTGAACTGGTTAGTGCCCCACTCATCATTATAAACCTTCATGTGCCTGAGTCTGCAGACATGCAAGCACAAAACAGATACTCGGTTTCTCAACTTGATTCATTAAAAGTTTTCTTCGGTCTCCATTCAGCAGCCAATGTGAATCAAGGGGCCAATTCCCATGTGAAAGTTATCAGGAGTGTCCTCACCATTTGGCTTGTTACTCGTTAGCTCACAAATCTGTTCCTTCTGCAAACTTCCAATAGCATCGCTGAACTTACTATCCTTTTCACACAGAGCTGTGGCAAGTCCCTCCCCACATCGCTCCTGCAGCTCAAAACCAAATAAAGGTGAAAAGGTTTAAAACCAGAGCAAAGTGTGGGTGAAACTAGATGACGTCGTGATGGCTCTGGACTTGAAGGTACAGAACATGTAGGAGCCGAGGAGAAAAGAGGGCAAAATTCAGGCAAGCATTGACCACAGCAGAATCAATAAGAAATAAATAAATAAATTTCAAGATAAAGATAGATAGTTTTTTGAAGAATAAAGGGATTAAGGGTTATGGTGTTCGGGCGGGAAAGTGGAGTCGAGTCCACAAAAGATCAGCCATGGTCTCATTGAATGGCGGAGCAGGCTCGAGGGGCCAGGTGGCCTACTCCTGCTCCTAGTTCTTATGTCCTTAAAAGGTTTCGAGGGAGGTGAAATTGTGAGGATCATGAAACAAGTGGTAAACCTTTTCTAGCACATCCTCCAGGAATAGCAAAAGGTTGTTGAAAGAACCGAATTTGTTAGGCCAAGTTTCAATCCTTCTTTGGAAATAGATTTCGTGGAAATTGGAAAAGAAAAGGGATTTGTCATGAGGAAAATAGAGCAGAGTTTTGAGAGGTTTAAATTATTTGACCAATTTTTGAAAGTGAATATCGGCCTGGGATATTACTGTCTGATTTCTGACAGTGAGTGTGTGTCCAGTGTATTTTGCTGATGCAAGTTGAGCTTAAGTGGTATTTGACTGTGTTGAGTGAAGGATCCCAGAGCACACACTAACGTGTAATTAATATTCGCACCACGTGAGAGTGTCTGCCTCTCCAGGCCAGTAAATAGCACAGTATCTCTCATTCATTGCTCCTTTATCTGCACTCTGATTTTTTTCCCCCTCTTATCTCACTAATTTAGACACTTGATCCAATTCCCCACCCATTAGGGGTCCTCTGTAAACACAGGCTCCAACCAATTTAGCAGGAAACCGCTGTTGGGCAGAGCTTGGTGTGGAGAGTTCAGTGACATCCAGAAATTCCCAGTGAGGGTGGGGACAGGAAATGAGAGGTTTGTTTACCCGGCAAGAGAGAAATCTCGATGAAACAAAATAAAGCCAAAAATAATCGAAAGAAGCCAAACAGCAGGTGGTTTCCATAATGTCCTGCCATTTAACCCAGACTCAGCAAACTCCAGGTTTACACAGGCTGGTGTAGATCTTTTAGTTGGCAAACCTAAGCAGACACGGGGAGAACGTGCAGACTCCGCACAGTCAGTGACCCAAGCCGGGAATCGAACCTGGGACCCTGGCGCTGTGAGGCAACTGTGCTAACCACTGTGCTACCGTGCCGCCCTTGAGTGACGCATGTATCTCTGGTGGTGTTGTACCTCTCCGTCCCCATCTCCATTGTGTCTGATCCAATCAGCAGAGATGAGGCCTCACAGCGGGAACGTAGTCTCATCACTCTTGGGGATGTTGAAGGGTTCAGCCGTCGCAGATTCCAAAGCTGCTATTTGCCCACATTGCCAACATGTCATTGAGGCGGTGGGTGTCTCCAATGGCCACAGGTAATAAACCCCGTGGTCGTGGTGGCAGCACCTCTCGGACACTCCATCGGTGCAGCTTTCTCACTGTGGGGCTGCTACCCTGTTTCGGAGTGGGCCACGTTAGCCCATGCTCCTGCCGCAGGAACCTGCCAGACTTCATCACCTGGATGCTAAATACGGAGGTCGCCTCTTAATTGACCACCTCCTGGAGGATTCCCCCTTTTGGTGGAACTCTGACCTCGATGGGACCGGGATCTGGAAATGGGTCCGGGATTTGGAAATGGGACTGGGATCTGGAAATGGGACCGGGATTTGGAAATGGGACCGGGATTTGGAAATGGGACTGGGATTTGGAAATGGAACCGGGATTTGGAAATGGGACTGGGATCTGGAAATGGGTCCGGGATCTGGAAATGGGTCCAGGATTTGGAAATGGGTCCGGGATCTGGAAATGGGTCCGGGATTTGGAAATGGGACTGGGATTTGGAAATGGGACCGGGATTTGGAAATGGGACTGGGATTTGGAAATGGGACCGGGATTTGGAAATGGGCCTGGGATTTGGAAATAGGACCGGGATTTGGAAATGGGACTGGGATTTGGAAATGGGACTGGGATCTGGAAATGGGTCCGGGATTTGGAAATGGGACTGGGATTTGGAAATGGGACTGGGATTTGGAAATGGGACCGGGATTTGGAAATGGGACCGGGATTTGGAAATGGGACCGGGATCTGGAAATGGGTCCGGGATCTGGAAATGGGTCCAGGATTTGGAAATGGGTCCGGGATCTGGAAATGGGTCCGGGATTTGGAAATGGGACTGGGATTTGGAAATGGGACCGGGATTTGGAAATGGGACCGGGATTTGGAAATGGGCCTGGGATTTGGAAATAGGACCGGGATTTGGAAATGGGACTGGGATTTGGAAATGGGACTGGGATCTGGAAATGGGTCCGGATTTGGAAATGGGACTGGGATTTGGAAATAGGACCGGGATTTGGAAATGGGACCGGGATTTGGAAATGGGACCGGGATTTGGAAATGGGACTGGGATCTGGAAATGGGTCCGGGATTTGGAAATGGGACTGGGATTTGGAAATAGGACCGGGATTTGGAAATGGGACCGGGATTTGGAAATGGGACTGGGATTTGGAAATGGAACCGGGATTTGGAAATGGGACTGGGATCTGGAAATGGGTCCGGGATCTGGAAATGGGTCCAGGATCTGGAAATGGGTCCGGGATCTGGAAATGGGTCCGGGATTTGGAAATGGGACCGGGATTTGGAAATGGGCCTGGGATTTGGAAATAGGACCGGGATTTGGAAATGGGACTGGGATTTGGAAATGGGACTGGGATCTGGAAATGGGTCCGGGATTTGGAAATGGGACTGGGATTTGGAAATGGGACTGGGATCTGGAAATGGGTCCGGGATTTGGAAATGGGACCGGGATTTGGAAATGGGACCGGGATTTGGAAATGGGACCGGGATCTGGAAATGGGTCCGGGATCTGGAAATGGGTCCAGGATTTGGAAATGGGTCCGGGATCTGGAAAAGGGTCCGGGATTTGGAAATGGGACTGGGATTTGGAAATGGGACCGGGATTTGGAAATGGGACCGGGATTTGGAAATGGGACCGGGATTTGGAAATGGGCCTGGGATTTGGAAATAGGACCGGGATTTGGAAATGGGACTGGGATTTGGAAATGGGACTGGGATCTGGAAATGGGTCCGGGATTTGGAAATGGGACTGGGATTTGGAAATGGGGCTGGGATTTGGAAATGGGGCTGGGATTTGGAAATGGGACCGGGATTTGGAAATGGGACCGGGATCTGGAAATGGGTCCGGGATCTGGAAATGGGTCCGGGATTTGGAAATGGGACTGGGATTTGGAAATGGGACCGGGATTTGGAAATAGGACCGGGATTTGGAAATGGGACCGGGATTTGGAAATAGGACTGGGATCTGGAAATGGGTCCGGGATTTGGAAATGGGACTGGGATTTGGAAATGGGGCTGGGATTTGGAAATGGGTCCGGGATTTGGAAATGGGGCCGGGATTTGGAAATGGGGCCGGGATTTGGAAATGGGACCGGGTTCCGGAAATTGGGCTGGGATTTGGAAATGGGGCCGGGATTTGGAAATGGTCCGGGATTTGGAAATGGGGCCGGGATTTGGAAATGTTTGAAGAGAACATTCTACATAAATTCATTGCAGTGTAAATGTCAGCCTACTTGTGACAATAAAGATTATTATCAATGTCTGCAAGGACCCCACCCTGAGTCACTCTGTTCCACATCCTGATGCTTGCTGAATGGAAGGTGTTCAGAGTTTGAAGCATGGATGTAAACAGATGTGAAGATCACATAGATGTTACTGAAGAGGGCTGGAGGCAGTGGGAATACTGCAGGCAGCAACCAGTAACGAACTGCACTGACAGATTTGCCCCTGGGCCTGAGACTTTGCTGAACTAACATGGACGAGGCGGAGACCCTGGCTGATTTTCCTGCTCCATAACCCAGGGATGCCCCTGCTGATACAAGCTGAACCCCAGCGGCGATGTGGTCTGATCGTCTTTCGCTGTGAGAGGCCAATTTAAATTATAAAGAGCATATTGGGCAGCGGGCAGGCCTCACAATCACTCTGCAGTGATTTGTGCTTTGACTGCACGATGTAAAAGGAATAATAAACTCGGACTGGCTGGAATCCAAAGAGCAGTAAACTCAATCCCAGTTGCAGAGCAGGCTGGGAGCTCATTTAAGTTCCCAGAATAATTGGGAAACTGGCAGTCATTTGTGTGGTAGTTAATCAATAACAGGTTTGGTTAACACACAAAATTACGGTGCAGAGAAAAGCCAGCAGAAGAAAGTCAGGACAAAATCCCTCTTGTGGAACATGACCCTCGGTGAATGCAGACTGCAAAACGTCCAGCTATTTTATTTTGTACCCTGGTCTTTCTTGCCCCCAGTGGGGTATAACTCTTGACGGAGTATGAACATTCCAGAGTCAGGTTTCTGAGCTGTGCTGTAATGTCACCAGGGCTCCATATCTCTACAAATAAAGCAAATTCTCGCTCATACTGCGGTATATTCCTGGCTTGGAGTTAGATACGCTGGCACACACGCTCACAGATATACACTCACAGATATACACTCCCACACTCCGATATACACTCCCACACTCCGATATACACTCCCACACTCCGATATACACTCCCACACTCCGATATACACTCCCACACTCCGATATACACTCCCACACTCACAGATATACACTCACAGATATAACTCCCACATTCACAGATATACACTCACAGATAGACACTCACAGATATACACTCACAGATACACGCCCACAGATATACACTCACAGATATACACTCCCACACTCACAGATATACACTCGCAGATATACACTCACAGATATACACTCACAGATATACACTCACAGATATACACTCCCACACTCACAGATATACACTCGCAGATATACACTCACAGATATACACTCACAGATATACACTCACAGATATACACTCACAGATATACACTCACAGATATACACTCACAGATATACACTCACAGATATACACTCCCACACTCAGATATACACTCACAGATATACACTCCCACACTCACAGATATACACTCACATACACTCCCACACTCACAGATATACACTCACAGATATACACTCCCACACTCAGATATACACTCACAGATATACACTCCCACACTCACAGATATACACTCGCAGATATACACTCACAGATATACACTCACAGATATACACTCACAGATATACACTCACAGATATACACTCACAGATATACACTCCCACACTCACAGATATACACTCACAGATATACACTCCCACACTCAGATATACACTCAGAGATATACACTCACACACTCACAGATATACACTCCCACACTCACAGGTATACACTCCCACACTCACAGGTATACACTCCCACACTCACAGATATACACTCCCACACTCACAGATATACACTCACAGGTATACACTCACAGATATAACTCCCACACTCACAGATATACACTCACAGGTATACACTCACAGATATAAACTCCCACACTCACAGATATACACTCACAGATATACACTCACAGGTATACACTCACAGGTATACACTCACAGATATACACTCACAGATATAACTCCCACACTCACAGATATACACTCACAGATATACACTCACAGATATACACTCAAAGATATACACTCGCAGATATACACTCGCAGATATACACTCGCAGATATACACTCCCACACTCACAGATATACACTCACAGATTTACACTCCCACACTCACAGATATACACTCACAGATATACACTCACAGATATACACTCACAGATATACTCACAGATATACACTCACAGATATAAACTCGCAGATATAAACTCACAGATATACACTCACAGATATAAATTCACAGATATACACTCACAGATATACACTCACAGATATACACTCACAGATATACACTCACAGATATACACTCACAGATATACACTCACAGATATACACTCACAGATATACACTCACAGATATAAACTCCCACTCACAGATATACACTCACAGATATACATTCCCACACTCACAGATATACATTCACAGATATACACTCCCACACTCACAGATATACACTTCCACACTCACAGGTATACACTCCCACTCACAGATATACACTCACAGATATACACTCCCACACTCACAGATATACACTCACAGATATACACTCACAGATATACACTCCCACACTCACAGATATACACTCACAGATATACACTCCCACACTCACAGATATACACTCCCACACTCACAGGTATACACGCCCACACTCACAGATATACACTCCCACACTCACAGATATACACTCACAGGTATACACTCACAGATATACACTCACAGGTATGCACTCCCACACTCACAGATATACACTCCCACACTCACAGATATACACTCACAGATATACACTCACAGATATACACTCCCACACTCACAGATATACACTCCCACACTCACAGATATACACTCACAGATATACACTCACAGATATACACTCCCACACTCACAGATATACACTCCCACACTCACAGATATACACTCCCACACTCACGGATATACACTCACAGATATACACTCACAGATATACACTCCCACACTCACAGATATACACTCACAGATATACACTCCCACACTCACAGATATACACTCCCATACTCACAGATATACACTCACAGATATACACTCCCACACTCACAGATATACACTCCCACACTCACAGATATACACTCACAGATATACACTCACAGATATACACTCCCACACTCACAGATATACACTCACAGATATACACTCCCACACTCACAGATATACACTCAGATATACACTCCCACACTCACAGATATACACTCCCATACTCACAGATATACACTCACAGCTATACACTCCCACACTCACAGATATACACTCCCACACTCACAGATATACACTCCCACACTCACAGATATACACTCACAGATATACACTCCCACACTCACAGATATACACTCCCATACTCACAGATATACACTCACAGATATGTACTCACAGATATATACTCCCACACTCACAGATATACACTCCCACACTCACAGATATACACTCCCACTCACAGATATACACTCACAGATATACACTCACAGATATACACTCACAGATATACACTCCCACACTCACAGATATACACTCCCACACTCACAGATATACACTCCCACACTCACAGATATACACTCACAGATATACCCCCGCACACTCACAGATATACACTCACAGATATACACTCATAGATGTACACTCCCACACTCACAGATATAGACCCACACAGTCACAGATGTACACTCACAGATATACACTCCCACACTCACATTCATAGATATATATAAACATGCATTCACAGAGCGATATATACACACATACACATTTATAAATATACACACACACACTGACATTCATAGATCCACCCACACACCCTCATTCCCATATACGTCCTGGTACACACATACATTCAAAGATAAATATGCACACGCTCACTCCCATGTAGGTGCAGGCACACTCTCTTTCTCATTTAGGTACAAACACACATTCACACTCAGATATACCCATGCATATCCACATATATACACATGCTCACACACACACTCTCAGTCCCATATCAACACAGGCATATAAATAAACCTTCGACACTCCCATACAGATGGAAGTACACAAATACTTTCACCCAGACACACACACCCTCACTCCCATATACACTCTCACTCCCTGCTCTCACCTAAAAGATTCGACTCATAGGACAACAGACAGGAAAAGCCAATTGTTTTAAACATTTCTCCACTATGTCTTCACTCCAGCTTGGGAAAATAATATGACTTCGTCCCGGCCTCTCCCACACTCCACAGGGAAAATCAGCAACTTTGAGGCTAGGACTCAGATACTCTTCATCTAAAATCGAGACAAACTGCAGCTTCGATACATGGAGACCGGAATCACAAACTGCTTTCATGGTCGGGACACTTGAAATGTCTTTGTTAGACTCGGGATTTTGTGCTGCTCTCTCTTTTCCATCTCCCCTGCTCCCAACACTCACCTCCAACAAGGGTGAGGAAGTCACAGTCTCCTCATCACCGTGTCTAACCACTCTGCTACCTCTGTTTCTCACTCCCTCCCCACCCCTGAACCTCTCTCTCTCTATTTCTCCAATCACATCCTGTCCAGTAGAGTGAGTGAATGGTTAGGATCTGGAATGCGCTGCCTAAGTGTGTGATGGAGGCAGGGTCAACTGAGTCTTTCCAAGGGGAATTAGATCATTATCTGAAAAGTAAAAATTTCCAGGGCTGTGGAAAGAAGGCATGGGAGTGTCACTGGGTGAATTGCTCCTTCAGTGGGACAGCACAGGCATGACAGGCCAAATGGACTCATTTTGTGCTGTAATCATTCTATGATTCTATGTTTGGCTCCCCCTCTCCTTCATTGTCATTTATTTGCTGACCACTAATTTTTCTTTCTGGACCTAATGCTGGTTGATCTAGTAAACTCCGCAGGGACTGTTCCTACATCTTTCAGAACTGCTGTCATCAACCACATTCCTGGAAAGGCCCGCCTGCCACAGCCCCACCATCACTGGGTACATTCCTCACAATCCCAACCATCTCTCTCTGCTCCCTTCCCCAGTCAACTGAACTCTTGCTGTGTTCCAGTTCCACTGACAATCTCCAGTCTTTAGCTGTCGTCATTCTCCACATAGCAGCTCAGAGGAATATAGAAAATATAAGGAGGCCATTCGACCCATCGAGCTGCTCTGCCAATCAATGCGATCATGGCTGATCCTCAACATCATACTTCCGTTCTCTCCCCACATTCCTTGATGCTTTCAGTGTCTAGAAATCTACCTATTTCTTTCTTAATTGCAACAGCCTTCTGTGCTGGAGAATTCCTCAGGTTCACCAACCACTGGGTGAAGAAATATTTCCTCATCTCCGTGTTAAATGGCCGACCTCGTATCCTGAGACCGTGAACCCTTGTTCCCGATTCCCCAACCAGGGGAAGGATCATCCGTACGTCCAGTCTGTCCAGCCCTCAATCAGATCCCCCTCATTCTTCTCAATTCCAGTAAATACCCATTCTCTCCTCATACGACAATGCTGTCTTCCCAGGAATCAGTCTGGTGAGTATTGGCTGCACTCCCTCTATGGCAAGAATATCTTTTCTTAGATAAGGAGACCAAAACTGCACACAATACCAAGAGGTCGGTTAGTCCAGCTGGACGGCTGGTTTGTGATGCGGAGTGACACCAACAGGGCGGTTTCAATTCCCGTACCGGCTGAGGATATTTATGAAGGCCCCGCCTTCTCAACCTTGCCCCTCGCCTGAGGTGTGGTGACCCTCAGGTTAAATCACCACCAGTCAGCTCTCCCCCCTCAAAGGGGAAAGCAGCCTGTGGTCTTCTGGGACTGTGATGACATTTACATTTCTTACGTCCTCAAAAACTCCAGCAAGTTCCTCAAACGTGATTTCTCGTTCATAAAGGGCAGCACGGTAGCATTGTGGATAGCACAATTACTTCACAGCTCCAGGGTCCCAGGTTCGATTCCCGGCTTGGGTCACTGTCTGTGCGAAGTCTGCACATCCTCCCCGTGTGCGCGTGGGTTTCCTCCGGGTGCTCCGGTTTCCTCGCACAGTCCAAAGATGTGCAGGTCAGGTGGATTGGCCATGGTAAATTGCCCTTAGTGTCCTAAATTACCCTTAGTGTTGGGTGGGGTTACTGTGTTATGGGGATAGGGTGGAGGTGTGGGCTTGGGTAGGGTGCTCTTTCCAAGAGCCGGTGCAGACTCGATGGCCCAAATGGCCTCCTTCCGCACTGTAAATTCTCTGATCTAAATCCATGTTGACTTTGTCTGATCCTGCTGATATCTCCGAAGTGTCCTGCTATCACATCCACTACGATAGACATTTTCCCTACTACTGAGGCTAGGCTACCAGGTCTATAATTCCCGGTTTTCTCCCTTTCTCCTTTTTTAAATAGCGAGGTTACATTTGCCACCCTCTGATCTGCAGGCACTGTTCCAGAATCTATATAATTTTGGAACATGACAACCAACACATTCACTATTTCCATGGCCGGTTCCCTTAGTGCTCTGGGATGTCGAGTATCAGAGACCGGGAATTTATCAGCTTTCAATCCCATTCATTTCTCTGGCACTATTTTTCGGTCTGTGCGCATTCAGGACCCTGACCTTCCCATTGCTAGCCATTTTAACACAAGACCCTGCTCCCATGCCCACATGTCTGTCCTTGGCCTGCTGCAATGTTCCAGTGAAGTTCAACGCAGACTGGAGGAACACCTCATCTACCAGTTACGCACGCTACAGCCTTCCAGTCTCAACATCGAATTCAACAACATCAGATAATTAGCTCTACCCCACCTCGACCCATTTGTTTTCATCCCGTTTCATTTTAACTGTCTTTTACCATTTATTTATTTCTTGTCTTTCTTTATATGTATTGCCCCCCCCCCCCCCCAATCTTATCCACCTTTCCTTACCCTTTAGAACATAGAACATAGAACAGTACAGCACAGAACAGGCCCTTCGGCCCTCAATGTTGTGCCGAACAATGATCACCCCACTTAAACCCACGTAACCTGTATACCCGTAACCCAACAATCCCATTATCCTTACACTACGGGCAATTTAGCATGGCCAATCCACCTAACCCTCACATCTTTGGACTGTGGGAGGAAACCGGAGCACCCGGAGGAAACCCACGCACACACGGGGAGGACGTGCAGACTCCACACAGACAGTGACCCAGCCGGGAATCGAACCTGGGACCCTGGAGCTGTGAAGCATTGATGCTAACCACCATGCTACCGTGAGGCCCTTTCTCCTCCTTGCTTCCCCCTTACCCTCCCCGCACATCTACAGTTTACCCTCTGATGTTGGTTTCTCTGCTGTCTGGCCTTTCACACCGTTTGTTCTCTCCGGGTCTGCCATTCGCACTCTTTCCCCGGCTTTCTGTGGCTATGGGGACCCCATTTCCCCGGCTTTCTGTGGCTATGGGGACCCCATTTCCCCGGCTTTCTGTGGCTATGGGGACCCCATTTCCCCGGGTTTCTATGGCTATGGGGACCCAATTTCCCCGGGTTTCTATGGCTATGGGGACCCAATTTCCCCGGGTTTCTATGGCTATCTTTCATTCTCACTTCGATCCCGGCCCTGGGTCACTGTCCGTGTGGAGTTTGCACATTCTCCCCGTGTTTGCGTGGGTTTCACCCCCACAACCCAAAGATGAGCAGGGTAGGTGATTGGCCGTGCTAAATTGCCCCTTAATTGTAAGAAAAAAAAATTGGGTACTCTAAATTTATTTTTTAAATCTTTCATTCTCACTCCACAGTATAAATATTTCCCACTTTCTCTGTCTTTTAGCTTTGACAAAGGGTCATCTGGACTCGTAACGTTAGCTCTTTCCACTCCCGACAGATGCTGCCAGACCTGCTGAGATTTTCCAGCGTTTTCTCTTTGGTTTCTATTTTTCTAGTAACATTAATTTTCTCCTTCACACAGGCCCTTGAGTCCCGAGCATTTCTGGGATGTTAATTGCTTCTTTTCTGTAAAGACAGAACTAAAGCTCGAACAAAGTGTGATGCCAGATGACTTGACCATTGGGGGCATCATTTGAAAATAGCACCATTTCCAATTCTCACCCTGGCCTCAGCCAAAAACAAAATCCGCAAACATCAGAAGAAGCTGCAACATATTAATCAGGAGCCATTTCTATGCTGAGATCAGCAAACACCATAGTGTCTGGAATCCTGTTGTACAAGTGGTTCATTTTCCTGTCAATTCACTGGAGGAAATGTAAGACTGCACTCTGAAACTATGCTCCCGACAGATGGTGCTGATTTCAGACTTAGCACACGGCAAGAGTGAGTCCAACTGTAGCCAGTTATCCGACTGTTCTTTCCATTTTTTTCTAATTTTCTACATGTCTGCCCTTCATTCCAAGGCTGTCAGCAGAAAAACATCTCAGATTACAAAGCAACTTTATCAAAAGCAGCTTGCACGTCTAACTCCATATGAGAATCATTCAATCATCTGCTAACCACTCTTCTAGCCTCAGTAACCACATTGGCTCAGCATAGGAGCCAATCACCACTCAGTGACCAAACTGACCCAGGGCCAGAACCAATCACCACTTAGTAACCAAATTGACCCAAGACCAGAGCCAATCACCGCTCAGTGACCAAACTGACCCAGGGCCAGAGCCAATCACCACTCAGTAACCAAATTGACCCAGGACCAGAGCCAATCACCACTCAGTAACCAAACTGACCCAGGATCAGAGCCAATCACCACTCAGTAACCAAACTGACCCAGGGCCAGAGCCAATCACCACTCAGTAACCAAACTGACCCAGGGCCAGAGCCAATCACCACTCAGTAACCAAATTGACCCAGGGCCAGAGCCAATCACCGCTCAGTAACCAAACTGACCCAGGGCCAGAGCCAATCACCACTCAGTAACCAAATTGACCCAGGGCCAGAGCCAATCACCGCTCAGTAACCAAACTGACCCAGGGTCAGAGCCAATCACCACTCAGTAACCAAACTGACCCAGGGCCAGAGCCAATCACCACTCAGGAACCAAACTGACCCAGGGCCAGAGCCAATCACCACTCAGTAAACAAACTGACCCAGGGCCAGAGCCAATCACCACTCAGTAACCAAATTGACCCAGGACCAGAGCCAATCACCACTCAGTGACCAAACTGACCCAGGGCCAGAGCCAATCACCACTCAGTAACCAAATTGACCCAGGGCCAGAGCCAATCACCGCTCAGTAACCAAACTGACCCAGGGTCAGAGCCAATCACCACTCAGTAACCAAACTGACCCAGGGCCAGAGCCAATCACCGCTCAGTAACCAAACTGACCCAGGGCCAGAGCCAATCACCACTCAGTAACCAAACTGACCCAGGGCCAGAGCCAATCACCACTCAGTAACCAAATTGACCCAGGGCCAGAGCCAATCACCGCTCAGTAACCAAACTGACCCAGGGCCAGAGCCAATCACCACTCAGTAACCAAATTGACCCAGGGCCAGAGCCAATCACCGCTCAGTAACCAAACTGACCCAGGGTCAGAGCCAATCACCACTCAGTAACCAAACTGACCCAGGGCCAGAGCCAATCACCACTCAGGAACCAAACTGACCCAGGGCCAGAGCCAATCACCACTCAGTAAACAAACTGACCCAGGGCCAGAGCCAATCACCACTCAGTAACCAAATTGACCCAGGACCAGAGCCAATCACCACTCAGTAAACAAACTGACCCAGGGCCAGAGCCAATCACCACTCAGTAAACAAACTGACCCAGGGCCAGAGCCAATCACCGCTCAGTAACCAAACTGACCCAGGGTCAGAGCCAATCACCACTCAGTAACCAAACTGACCCAGGGCCAGAGCCAATCACCACTCAGTAAACAAACTGACCCAGGGCCAGAGCCAATCACCACTCAGGAACCAAACTGACCCAGGGCCAGAGCCAATCACCGCTCAGTGACCAAACTGACCCAGGACCAGAGCCAATCACCGCTCAGTGACCAAACTGACCCAGGGCCAGAGCCAATCACCACTCAGGAACCAAACTGACCTTGCGCTGTTATGGGAATGAACAGCAACTGTGGGGCAGCACGGTAGCATTGTGGTTAGCACAGTTTCTTCACAGCGCCAGAGTCCCAAGTTCAATTCCTGGCTTGGGTCACTGTCTGTGTGGAGTCTGCATGTTCTCCCTGTGTCTGTGTGGGTTTCCTCTGGGTGCTCTGGTTTCCTCCCACTGTCCAAAGATGTGCGGGTTGGGTGGATTGACCGTGCTAAATTGCCCTTAGTGTTCAAAAAGGTTGTGGAGATGCCGGCGTTGGACTGGGGTGAGTACAGTAAGAAGTCTTACAACACCAGGTTAAAGTCCAACAGGTTTGTTTCAAACACGAGCTTTCGGAGCGCAGCTCCTTCCTCAGGTTCAAAAAGGTTGGGTGGGGTTACTGGGCTACGGGGAGGGTGGCAGTGTGGGCTTGGGTAGGGTGATTTTTCCAAGGGCCGGAGCAGACTCGATGGGCCGAATGGCCTCCTTCTGCACTGTAAATTCTATGAAAGCTATGAAAGGAAGGGTCCTTACATATTGCAAAAATACGCAAAGAATTAAAGCTCATAGTGTAGAAGTTAAAATATTAGCCTGGATTGAAGACTGGCTGGCTGGGAGAAAACAGAGAGTATGCATAAATGGATTTTTGTCTGATTGGCCGGGTGTGACAAATAGCATCCCGCAGGGGTCTGTACTAGAACCGCAACTTTTTTGAGTGGAGAATTGCCGCCATTGGCGCCGGCGTGTTTGGCGCGGCGCCGGTCACTGTACGCGGCCAGGCCACCAATTCTCGGCCCGGGATGGTCCAAGCTACTGATCTAAAAATTCAGAGTCCCTCCAGCGCTGTCCACACCTGGCTGCAGCTGGCGAGAACTCTGCGCACAGGGTCGGGGGGGCGGCCTGTTGGGGGGTAGGGGTCTCCAATCCCGATGGGGGCCTCGGATGGAGCCAGGCTGGCAATCTGGGCCCACCGATTGGCGGGCCGGCCTCTCACTCCCCGGGCCTATTTTCTTCCGCGTTGGCCCCTGAACTCCCGCGCCATGTTGCGTCGGGGCCGGCGCGTTGAGGGAGGCCACCGCGCATGTGCGGGTTGACGCCGGCACCACTGCGCATGCGTGGATCCCGCAGCGCACAGTTTGCGCCGGGATGGGAAGCTGGAGCTGCGTGAATGGCTGAATCCCGCCCGTAGAGTTAGCAGATGGATAACGTTAGGTTGAGTAAGTGGGCAAAAATCTGGCAATGAGGGAAAATGTGGAATTGTTCACTTTGGCAGGAAGAATAAAAAAGCAGAATATTACTTAAACAGAGAACGACTACAGAATTCTAAGATGCAGAAGGATTTAGGTGTTCTCGTGTATGAGTCACAAAATTTCTGCATGTAGGCGCAGCATGTAATCAAGAAGGCAAATGAAAGGAGAGCACGGTGGCACCATGGTTAGTACTGTGTCTCACAGCGCTGAGGTCCCAGGTTCGATCCCGGCTCTGGGTTACTGTCCGTGTGGAGTTTGCACATTCTCTCCGTGTCTGTGTGGGTTTCGCCCCCACAACCCAAAGATGTGCAGGGTAGGTGGATTGGTCACGCTAAATTGCCCCTTAATTGGAAAATATGAATTGGATACTCTAAATTTATAAATAAACGAAGGCAAATGGAATACTATCCTTTATTACTATTCCTTTATAATAAAAGTAAGAATGTTGTGCTTCAGTTATCCAGGGCATTGGTAAGACCACATCTCCAATACCGTGCTTAGTTTTAGTCTACTTATCTAAGGAAGGGTGTAAGTGCGTTGGAGGCGGTTCAGAGGAGGCTTACAAGATTGATACCTGGAATGAGCGGGTATGAGGGAAGCTTGGACAGGCAGGGCTGGTTTCCACTGGAGTTTAGAAGAATGAAGGGGTGACTTGATTGAAGTATATTAGATCCTGACTGGTCTTGACAAGGTGAATGTGGAAAGGATGTTTCCTCTTGTGGGTGAGTCCAGAACTAAGGGTCTGTAAAATTAGAGGTCACACCCTGTTATGACAGAGATGAGATAGATTTATTTTTCTCCGGGTTGTGCATCTTTGGAACTCACTGCCTCAAAGCGGCTGTGGAAGCGAGGTCACTGAACGTTTTAAAAGCCGAGGTAGATAGATTCCCTTGTCCAACAAAAATCTAACGTTATTGAGGGTAGATGGGAATGTGGAACTCAAACACAATACAGATCAGCCATGATCTTATTGGTTGGTGGAGCAAGCTTGAGGGGCTGAATGGCCTCATTTTGTTCCAATTCCGTGTGTTTGCATGTTTGTAAGGGCGGCATATGGCGCAGTGGTTATCACCGGGACTGCGGTGCTGAGGACCCGGGTTCGAACCCCAGCCCTGGGTCACTGTCCATGTGGAGTTTGCACATTCTCCACATGTCTGTGTGGGTTTCACACCCACAACCCAAAGATGTGCAGGTTAGGTGGATTGGCCACGCTAAATTGCCCAAATTGCCCCTTAATTGAAAAAAAAAATTGGGCACTCTAAAAAATTATTTTTTAAATGTTTGCATGTTTGCGTGCATAATTAGATTCGGACCTAGCCAGTGACACCCTTGGAATGAATTTCTTAAAATCCCCACTCAGTAATCACACTGACCCAGAAAAGGAGCCAACCCTCTCTCAGAAACAGCTTCCACTCAGCAGCTCAATCACTGCACAGACCACACTAACTCAACAAATCTGTTCCACACTCTCAGACCAGACTGACCCTAGCACAAGCCTTACTCCACCTGCACAGTCTCACTGACTGCAGAAGCATCTGCTCCACGAACTGTGCGTTTTCTCATAAGGCATTCCATTTCCAGAACAAGAACTACTCCACTCCGCATATTCTCTGAATCAATGCTATTCTCGACAGGAGAAAAACTCCATTACTGATTTTCTCCACCACCCCGTGGCAACACTAAATATATAAATTCCAACAGGGGAGCCACTCCAGCCCGTGTCTTCTCACGAACACTAACACTCCTAACTTCAGGTCTGCTCCACGCCACATCTTTACATCAACAGTAAAAATCCCGAGGCAAGAGGCATTTCCACGTCTGCTCACAAATTACTCCCAAAAGGCACACTAAAGGGTTTGAATGTTTCTGGCAATTCCAAGGAGAATTAAACCAGCAACACATAGGCACCTTGTGGAGTCAGGCTGGGATTCCTCAGGCTGGGTCGCTGTGAGCTGGGAGTTTAATGGGATTCGTGTTGGCTCCTATTTCACAGCCGGCCCACTGCTTGCCTATCCGATTTGCTGCTCGTGTTTACTGGCATTGTTTCAATCCGGAAAGTATCAAACAGGTTTCACAGGAATCGTGTCACACCCAGAGACACAAACACACCGAGAAACTCAATCAAAACCAAAGCTGTTCAGACACAGCGAGGTCCAGAGGATCTGCATGAGAAACAAACCATGGGTTAATGTTAAAGGAAGACTTCTGCTGATACTCTGTACTTCAGCTTTTATTTCCATATTTCCCTTTATCTTTCAAAACAAAATCACTGCTTGGTAATTTACTCCTTAGATTTCATCTAAATTGTCGCTTTATTTATAATAATAATAATCGTTATTATTGTCACAAGTAGGCTTACATTAACACTGCAATGAAGTTACTGTGAAAATCCCCTCGTCGCCACATTCTGGCGCCTGTTCGGGTACACAGAGGGAGAATTCAGGATGTCCAATTTCGGGAGTTGTGGGAGGAAACCGGAGCACCCGGAGGAAACCCACGCATACACGAGGAGAACGTGCAGACTCCGCACAGACAGTGACCCAAACTGGGAATCGAACCTGGGATTAATGGTCCAGTAACAGACACAGAGAGCAGGAGGAGGCCGGCACATTTCACATGAGCTCCAGCTTCAAACAGGTCATCCTGCACAAGGCAGCTCCCGTGTCACCGCCCTTCCTGACCGGAGAGGCTCACATTGCACTCAGAGGGTGAGAAGTGTCCAATCTTAGCCTGGTCACCAATGAAGGCAAACACTGGTACGCATTCCCCTAGCTCACTCCCCTCAACATACTGACTCTAACTGAGGGCCACCTCAATCTGCTACCTTTTCCACTCTTGCCTGGCTAGCGAGTGGAGACAGCCTTTAGTTTAGGAGATGCATGATGAGTGTTCAACCAATGCCCACAATTTCACGGAGCGGGGGGGGTTAGTGGGTGGTAATCTGGAACAAGAACAGCATTGTGGGGCAGCACGGTAGCATTGTGGATAGCACAATTGCTTCACAGCTCCAGGGTCCCAGGTTCGATTCCCAGCTTGGGTCACTGTCTGTGTGGAGTCTGCACATCCTACCCGTGTGTGCGTGGATTTCCTCCGGGTGCTCCGGTTTCCTCCCACAGTCCAAAGATGTGCAGGTTAGGTGGATTGGCCATGCTAAATTGCCCTTAGTGTTGGGTGGGGTTACTGGGTTATAGGGATAGGGTGGAGGTGTTGACTTTGGGTATGGTGCTCTTTCCAGGAGCTGGTGCAGGTTCGATGGGCCGAATGGCCTCCTTCTACACTGTAAATTCTACGAAACCTTATCTGACGTTCCTGCTCCCTGGCCCAATAATTTTTTTTTTTTTTAAATTTAGAATATCCAATTAATTTTTTCCAATAAAGGGGCAATTTAACGTAGCCAATCCACCTAACCTGCACATCTTTGGGTTGTGGGGGTGAATCCCACGCAGACATGGGGAGAATGTGCAAACTCCACACGGACAGTGACCCACGGCCAGGATTCGAAGCCTGGTCCTCAGCGCCGCGAGGCAGCAATGCTAACCAGTGTGCCACCGTGCTCTCCTCCCTGTCCCAATAATACAGGTGTAGTGGAACCACAACCCCGATCCCAGTGGAACTCTGCTGATTCCACACCAACTGGGAACGGAGCCCTGGAACTCTCTCAGCCAAGGCAAACCTGCTATGCTCGACTGGGTGGCAACAACAACTCGCATTGATACAGCACCAGAACAAAGTGAAGCATCCCAAGGTCATTTCAGTGGTGCAGATCAAATTAAATTTCACACACAGGAGGGTACAGAACAGGAGACTGAAAACATGGTAAAAATGGAAGTGTTTTAAGGAATGTTTGAAAGAAGGCAAATGGATGCAGGATACAGATGAATTATTAAAAGATAAACGCAGAGAGGCAGCATTCTTCAGAAGTGACTGATTTCAGATGCAAGACATTCCGTGTTAGTAATCTAACAAAGGCAAGAAACCAGCCAACCATTACATTCATTCCCTCGTTGTCATTAGGCTCATTAGTAAATTGGGCTCAGTACACAATAGTCAACATTTCACAATCTAATACACAAAGGGGCAATGCAGTCTTTCCAAAGAAATCCATCCATACTCCTTAGGAAGAGTAATCCTCGGATAGAGCTGGGCTGTGGAGCGCTTTTGCATCCACTGAGCAGTTTGGCTGTACCCTGCCTCCATTATTAATAATAATAATAATAATAACCTTCATTAGTGTCACAAGTAGGCTTACATTAACACTGCAATGAAGTGCAATCCCCCAGTCGCCACATTCCGCCGCCTGTTTGGGTACACAGAGGGAGAATTCAGAATGTCCAAATTATCTAACAGCACGTCTTTCGGGACTTGTGGGAGGAAACTGGAGCACCCGGAGGAAACCCACGCAGACACGGGGAGAACGTGCAGACTCCGCACAGACAAGGACCCAAGCTGGGAATCGAACCCGGGCGCTGTGAAGCAACAGTGCTAACCACATTAATTCTCAGCACAGTGGGCTAAACAGCTGGCTTGTAATGCAGAACAAGGCAGCAGCACGGGTTCAATTCCTGTACCGGCCTCCCCGAACAGGCGCCGGAATGTGCCGACTAGGGGCTTTTCACAGTAACTTCACTGAAGCCTACTTGTGACAATAAGCAATTATTACATCTACATTAACAAGGGAGATAGATTTTTTTTTAAAAGAAAAAGACAAGAAGCAGGCAGGAATGTGTAAAGGGGAATGGTCAATAGGCAGCAGCTGAAGCTTCGGAATACAAAGGGAAGTTCTATCAGGAATACAAGAGGACATGACTGTACATTGATGGAAGCAAACTACTCCCCCTGGTCCACCACTCGGGCTTCAGACAGAAGACAAATCTCCACCAGAAATGTTACTGCCACGAGCTTCTCACACGGTCAGACTGACACCAGTGAATGGAATTTTAATTCTCCAATTCCCTGTTGGTACTTGTGTCTTTCTTACTCGTCCCTCTCAGCTGGTGTCCTCTTCATTCAGGGCAGCTGACCAGGTAAGAGCAGAGGAGGCTCAGCAAAGGAGAAAGGATTTAAGGAGCATTTTAAAGGAGGCAAAAGGGATGGAGGTAGATGAATTATTAAAGATGAAAAGCAGGACTGCAGCACTCTTCAGAACTGACTGATTTCAACAGGAAGACATTTTTCTTACAACCACTGGCTCTGCCCACACTTCCTGCCATCAGAACCACATAACAACAATCAGAAGAGGCTTACGAGTTTGATTGTAATAAGACCATCAACACACATGGTGTATCTCCTGAGGACTGTCTGAGTACTGCGCCCAACTGCAGGTTCTATAATAGAGCGATATGGCTCAAGGCACTTCACCAAAAGGAGATAGAAACTGAGTGGGAATAGAGGTTAGGAATCGTGATCTGAAGTGCAGGTAAACAGGAGGTAATCAGTGTGTGATTGGAGTGTTAGAGAGTGGAGAGTTTGCAATGGGACAGTGTGTGATTGGAGTGTTAGAGAGTGGAGAGTTTGCAATGGGACAGTGTGTGATTGGAGTGTTAGAGAGTGGAGAGTTTGCAATGGGACAGTGTGTGATTGGAGTGTTAGATAGTGGAGAGTTTGCAATGGGACAGTGTGTGATTGGAGTGTTAGAGAGTGGAAAGTTTGCAATGGGACAGTGTGTGATTGGAGTGTTACAGAGTGGAGAGTTTGCAATGGGACAGTGTGTGATTGGAGTGTTAGAGAGTGGAGAGTTTGCAATGGGACAGTGTGTGATTGGAGTGTTAGAGAGTGGAGAGTTTGCAATGGGACAGTGTGTGATTGGAGTGTTAGAGAGTGGAGAGTTTGTAAAGGGACAGTGTGTGATTGGGGTGTTACAGAGTGGAGAGTTTGCAACGGGACAGTGTGTGATTGGAGTGTTAGAGAGTGGAGAGTTTGTAAAGGGACAGTGTGTGATTGGAGTGTTAGAAAGTGGAGAGTTTGCAATGGGACAGTGTGTGATTGGAGTGTTAGAGAGTGGAGAGTTTGCATGGGACAGTGTGTGATTGGAATGTGAGATAGTGGAGAGTTTGCAATGGGACAGTGTGTGATTGGAGTGTGAGAGAGTGGAGAGTTTGCAATGGGACAGTGTGTGATTGGAGTGTGAGAGAGTGGAGAGTTTGCAATGGGACAGTGTGTGATTGGAGTGTTAGAGAGTGGAGAGTTTGCAATGGGACAGTGTGTGATTGGAGTGTGAGAGAGTGGAGAGTTTGCAATGGGACAGTGTGTGATTGGAGTGTTACAGAGTGGAGAGTTTGCAATGCGGCTGTGTGTGATTGGAGTGTGAGAGAGTGGAGAGTTTGCAATGGGACAGTGTGTGATTGGAGTGTTAGAGAGTGGATAGTTTGCAATGGGACAGTGTGTGATTGGAGTGCGAGAGAGTGGAGAGTTTGCAATGGACAGTGTGTGATTGGAGTGGATAGTGTGATGGGCCAGTGTAAGGGGGGTTTTGTTTTGTCCAATTGAATGCATGCTGCTGTTAATTCACCCCACAGTCTGCTCCCCAATCCGTGCCTGTTGCACCAGACAATGAAAATGCTCTCACCAGGACTGACAGTTAAACACAAAGCTGCAATTCCTCCGGCGAAATCCGAGAATGCATAAGAAACTGGTTCACAGGTACAAAACATTCTATTTTGTGTGCATCTGGAATTGGGATTACAGCATCTGTATTTCTGCTGCTGGGTGTTTTTCATAGTTTAAAATACACCATCTAAAAAATTCACAGTCACTATTGCATAACACTGAGATCTGAGTGACAGCAGTGCCAGTTAAAGGGATGACCTAGAGGATAAGAGTCTCGTCTGTGAAGATCAGGTTGTGTTAGGATTTGAACATGTTACTGCAATTTACACACTGCTTGTACACACCACAGCCACAAGCAGCTCCTGCACACTCCCACAAACTGCTCAGCAGACACACATTGTTTAACTCACGCACACAAAAACTGATCAGCACACACACACACACACTTACACCATTCAACACACACCCGCACTGCCCAGCATGCTCTCCATACACATACACACACAATGTTCAACACACACACACACTGCTTCACGCACACATACTCCCATTGCTCAGCACACACTCACACTGCTTAACGCACACACCCACATTGCTCAGCACACACACCCACATTGCTCAGCACACACACCCACATTGCTCAGCACACACCCACATTGCTCAGCACACACACCCACATTGCTCAGCACACACTGCTCAACGCACACACCCACATTGCTCAGCACACACTGCTCAACGCACACACCCACATTGCTCAGCACACACACCCACATTGCTCAGCACACACACCCACATTGCTCAGCACACACCCACATTGCTCAGCACACACACCCACATTGCTCAGCACACACTGCTCAACGCACACACCCACATTGCTCAGCACACACTGCTCAACGCACACACCCACATTGCTCAGCACACACACCCACATTGCTCAGCACACACACCCACATTGCTCAGCACACACCCACATTGCTCAGCACACACACCCACATTGCTCAGCACACACTGCTCAACGCACACACCCACATTGCTCAGCACACACTGCTCAACGCACACACCCACATTGCTCAGCACACACTGCTCAACGCACACACCCACATTGCTCAGCACACACACCCACATTGCTCAGCACACACACCCACATTGCTCAGCACACACTGCTCAACGCACACACCCACATTGCTCAGCACACACTGCTCAACGCACACACCCACATTGCTCAGCACACACTCACACTGCTCAACGCACACACCCACATTGCTGAGCACACACTGCTCAACGCACACACCCACATTGCTCAGCACACACTGCTCAACGCACACACCCACATTGCTCAGCACACACTGCTCAACGCACACACCCACATTGCTCAGCACACACTGCTCAACGCACACACCCACATTGCTCAGCACACACTCACACTGCTCAACGCACACACCCACATTGCTCAGCACACTCACACTGCTCAACGCACACACCCACATTGCTCAGCACACACTGCTCAACGCACACACCCACATTGCTCAGCACACACTCACACTGCTCAACGCACACTCACATTGCTCAGCACACACTGCTCAACGCACACACCCACATTGCTCAGCACACACTGCTCAACGCACACACCCACATTGCTCAGCACACACTGCTCAACGCACACACCCACATTGCTCAGCACACACTCATACTGCTCAACGCACACACCCACATTGCTCAGCACACACTGCTCAACGCACACACCCACATTGCTCAGCACACACTCACTGCTCAACGCACACACCCACATTTCTCAGCACACACTGCTCAACGCACACACCCACATTGCTCAGCACACACTGCTCAACGCACACACCCACATTGCTCAGCACACACTCACATTGCTCAGCACACACACCCACATTGCTCAGCACACACTGCTCAACGCACACACCCACATTGCTCAGCACACACTGCTCAACGCACACACCCACATTGCTCAGCACACACTCACACTGCTCAACGCACACACCCACATTGCTCAGCACACACTCACACTGCTCAACGCACACACCCACATTGCTCAGCACACACTGCTCAACGCACACACCCACATTGCTCAGCACACACTGCTCAACGCACACACCCACATTGCTCAGCACACACTGCTCAACGCGCACACCCACATTGCTCAGCACACACTCACACTGCTCAACGCACACACCCACATTGCTGAGCACACTCACACTGCTCAACGCACACACCCACGGTGCTCAGCACACACTGCTCAACGCACACACCCACATTGCTCAGCACACTCACTGCTCAACGCACACTCCCACATTGCTCAGCACACACTGCTCAACGCGCACACCCACATTGCTCAGCACACACTCACACTGCTCAACGCACACACCCACATTGCTGAGCACACTCACACTGCTCAACGCACACACCCACATTGCTCAGCACACACTGCTCAACACACACACCCACATTGCTCAGCACACACTGCTCAACGCACACGCCCACATTGCTCAGCACACACTGCTCAACGCACACACCCACATTGCTCAGCACACACTGCTCAACGCACACACCCACATTGCTCAGCACACACTCACACTGCTCAACGCACACACCCACATTGCTCAGCACACACTCACACTGCTCAACACACACTGCTCAACGCACACACCCACATTGCTCAGCACACACTGCTCAACGCACACACCCACATTGCTCAGCACACACTCACACTGCTCAACGCACACACCCACATTGCTCAGCACACACTGCTCAACGCACACACCCACATTGCTCAGCACACACACCCACATTGCTCAGCACACTCACACTGCTCAACGCACACACCCACATTGCTCAGCACACACTGCTCAACGCACACACCCACATTGCTCAGCACACACTCACACTGCTCAACGCACACACTTACATTGCTGAGCACACACTGCTCAACGCACACACCCACATTGCTCAGCACACACTCACACTGCTCAACGCACACACCCACATTGCTCAGCACACACTGCTCAACGCACACACACACATTGCTCAGCACACACTGCTCAACGCACACACCCACATTGCTCAGCACACACTGCTCAACGCACACACCCACATTGCTCAGCACACACTGCTCAACGCACACACCCACATTGCTCAGCACACACTCACACTGCTCAACGCACACACCCACATTGCTCAGCACACACTCACACTGCTCAACGCACACACCCACATTGCTCAGCACACACTGCTCAATGCACACACCCACGTTGCTCAGCACACACTGCTCAACGCACACACCCACATTGCTCAGCACACACTGCTCAACACACACACACACATTGCTCAGCACACACACGCCGCTCAATGCACACACACTTCCACTGCTTAACGCTAACACACACTCGCATTGCACAGCACACACTCACACTGCTCAACGCACACACTCACACTGCTCAATGAACACACACTCGCATTGCACAGCACACACTTACACCGCTCAACGAACACACACTCACATTGCCCAGCATGCTCTGCACACAAACATTACCCATCACACACTCGCACATACTCACAGTCATGGAGAGGCGAATGGCTGTGATCCAATTGACTCTGCACATCAGCAGTAAAGACTCACTAATTCCATAATTCAGCAGCAGTAAGAGACTGTAAGGCCAAGAGTGGTTCATAATTGCGCCATTAAGAATGCTACTGACATGCAGAAAGGTTACTAAGTGCTCAGCAGCTACAAATAATCACTGTGAGAATTTACTATTAAAATGGGAAAGCTGAGCTGGAAATGTGTGACTGATGCATTCAGAAGCCGAGACACCGAATTCCAATCTGTGTCCATGCTGTGCTTTCTGCTCTGCCCCAGAGTGACATTACAATTAATGACATTACAATTTCCATCAGTGCCCAGCGAGGGAAGCAACCTGGACCATTGTCCAGTGAGACCAAGTGGGAGCACTGGCGGATAAGGGTCAAAATCAGGCTGAGCTGTGATGCCCCCCATGGTGAAATAGCACAATGGTGACACCCAGCAAAATCTCAGTGACCGCCGTGTTGGAAAAAATACTCAAGTTATTTTATGACCCAAAATTTACTGCTCCGATTTCTCCAAACATTACGCAGCATATTTGACAGGAAAATCAGAAGCGAGAGCAGCCAGCTGGCAGTGTGTGTGTGTGTGTGGAGGAGAGGTTGTAGTATGGTGCAGTGCGTGTTGTAAATGAATAAACATCAGGTGACGGCTGGCAGCCTGGCAGCCACTTTACAAAGGCATTAATTCAATTCAACCATTCTGATGACATCAGAAGCTGCAGAAGTGGAGCCAGAGATTGAATTACAGGTTCTGCACACAATCCCAGGTATTTGTTCTTTATATTACAGAGCTAGATGCTCATTTTTTTACATTAAGTTAGCTTTTCATTCTTTTTTCAAACAGCTAAGCCAAGGCACCTCCCGAGCACAATGGAGGTTAAAGCACTGAATGGAAACATAAGATGTGGGAGCCATCACCTGATACAGTAGAGATTTAATTCTTCTCTCCCCCCCCCCCCCCCCCCCCCCCCCCCACCCTCACCCTCACCATGGCTCCACCAGTAAGTATACAGCCAGCTACATCTGAGACGGTTTAGATTATCTAGACATCAAGTGAAATGGTCTTTGAAGAGTTAAGTGATCTGTACCAGGTGCAACAATTGCCCCTGGTAGAGGGCAATGAGGGAGCAACAAACACTAAAGTTCCTGTTCCGAGCAACATCCACCATTTCCTATTGCAGCTGTGCAGCCCTGCAATGCCTGCGTTGTCTAGGTTGCCACGTTTAGAATGGTGTCCAGGATGAGGTAACATGGGGCATCAGTGAATCCGAACTCCCATTACAGCTCCAGCAATCTGCAGTCCCAGGTTTGTGTCAGATCGTGAACAGCTCACCTTTGTATATTCACTCGCAATGATCTTCACTGTCTCAAATGAACTTTACACTATTCGCAGTACAGACATGTGTTTAATAACTGTATCTTCAGACATGAAGATGAAGCTGTTTGCCCCTCTCAGGTTATGAGCCAGGATTCCTCGCCATACTCTATACTTCCGAAGTTTATTTTTACAATTGTGAAGTCCTGACGAAGGAGCCACACTCACAGTACTGGTCAGCACCAAGGTAAGAAAGAATAGAAGCAAAGTTCAGGTCAATTCAGCAAGCAGTGATGAGGTGATATCAATAATAAGAATCTTTAGTGTCACAAGTAGGCTTACATTAACACTGCAATGAAGTTACTGGGAAATGCCCCGAGTCGCCACATTCCGGCGCCTGTTCGGGTACACTGAGGGAGAATTCGGAATGTCCAATTCACTTAACAAGCACGTCTTTCGGGACTTGTGGGAGAAAACCAGAGCACCTGGAGGAAACCCACGCGGACACGGGCAGACTCCGCACAGACAGTGACCCAAGCCGGGAATCGAACCTGGGACCCTGGCGCTGTGGAGCAACAGCGCTAACCACTGTGCTACCGTGCTGCCCATTAGGCTAGGACTGAAGGTAAGGCCAGAAAGAGTGAGAGGTTAAGAAGCCCTTGGAAACAGAGACCTATTTAACTGTGAAACATCCTGTAATATATATAATATAACGATAGGTATTTGGACCGTTTGTGGATGGAGCACATTCAGCTGGGGTTGTCACTGGAGACTGCAATTTGAGGTGACTATTGAGAATATTACACTGAAACGCATCACAAGTTAGAAGTGTGATTTTTCTTATAATTAGTGCCAGTAATTCTCAAAGTAAATCTAATGAAAATCACCAGGCATCAGTGAGCCGCTCTTACATTGCAAACACTTAAAAGCACACGTCTCACGGAGCCAGATGCGAAGTGACCATAAACCCTTGAGGATCAGTGACTGGGAAAGCCCATCGTTGGCTAGTTTATCAGACACTAGGTTGATGGAGCTCCGGCAGTCTCCCCTTTCACTCGTGGTGCTTTGTGAGGTCTCACTCAGCAAGTAAGAATGGCAGAGGAATATCGAGGAATATTCCACTCGCTGGTGAGTTTGAGTTCAGTGGGGAAAGACTTGCATTTATATAGCACCTTTCACATCCTCAGGACGTCTCACAGAGTGCTTTGCAGTCAATTAGGTATTTGTGAAATGTAGTCATGCTACAATGTAGAATCCAGAGTGACGGGGTCCCGAATATTCAGCACCAGCTCAATCTGTCTTTGGTAACCTAGCAACTGAAAATCCTGTTGCTGTTCACACAGGGAACGCAGGGCTGACAGTAATTAGATGCCGCAGACACGTTGTAGAGGTGATAAGTAGTTGGCAGATGCTGATGGGTCAATGACTCTGGCTCTGTGCTCAGAGACATCAGAATTGTGGCAGGGTTAGCAAACGACTCCACTGCCACGACCAGCGTCAGTAGCTGCATTTTCAGAGATATCTTTTCTTATCTTCTCTCTTCCGCCATCCAAGATGGTGCCTCGGTTTAATGTTCAGCTCTGGCTCCTGCCTCAGCAGCGTTTTGAGGGAAAGTCCAGATTCCCACTGCCTTTTATGTGAAGAAGTATTTCCTGTCTGAACCTCTGACCAACCCGCACTAATTTAAAGTTAGACCCTGTTGTTCTGGACTCCCCATAACAGAGGCAGTAACTTGTCTCTACTTATCCTGAAATCATGTTATTTCAGTAATGCTTGAATTTTCTATACTCAAGGAAATGGAACCCTGTCCACACAAGATGTTCTCCTCATTTAACCCTTTAGCCCTGGATCATTCTGGATGAATCTGTGCTGCACCCACTCTAAGACCAAACCACACTTCCTGAGAAGAACACCATGCAGTTAATCTAGATGGGGTTGAACCAGAGCTTTATACAAATGAATTCAATCCTAACCACCTATTGAGGAATCTTCTTGCAAAAAGTCAATGGATTGTGATCAAGAACACACACCCTGATCGTTTTTGACTTCTACGCCCATGGTGCCGAAAGTAATTGCAGCCGCCCTCCTGTAACGTGTGCAGAGACCAGGAATTAAAACGATGAACTCCATATGGTTTCGAATCACACTCGGTGCTGTTAGTTCTGGGTACGAATTCATGACACGGAATCTGCTCAGCACAAAAAATAACTGCAAAGTTTTTCTCAACAAAATAAACCCAAAATCATGAAATAAAACCTGCTCTACACGATTTGAGAGTTCGAAAACCACCTCACGTGTAGTGCTGAGGGAGTAGCACATTGTAGGAGGTGCCATCCCTTGCTTGATACATTAAACTGATGGTCCAACTGCCTGTTCCTGAATATTCCTCACCTGACCTTTAATACCTTGCCCCTTTAAGATGCTTGGAACCCTGGGGGACTCCGCCTCTGGCTACGCCCCCAGGAAACGGTATATAGGATAAGGCTCCATGTGGTGAGCACACTTCTCTCGGATGCTGTTCAGTTCTCTGTAGATTAAAGCCTTTTGATTACCGACCTCGCTCTCGCATCATAATTGAGGGTGCCTCACGTGCCCATCCCAGTCCAACGCCGGCATCTCCACATCCTGAATATTCAGGACCAGTAAGATTTCTACATTGTAACATGGCAGCATTCACAAATATTTCATTGGCTGTGAATCACTTTGAGACCAGAGGTTGTGAAAGGTGCTGTACAGTTCCTGTAGTTCAGTTAGATATGAAAACATTCCATGTCCGAATTAAAGAGAGTCAGAGAATTCTGCGGGATGCCTGGCCAACACCACTATACTTATCCAACGTCTACTTATGGGATTTCTTCGTGCATAAAATAGTTACACGCAGATATGATATTAAATATGTTTTTATAACATAAATAACAAAGAGAAACTTGTGTTTAAATAGCAACTTTTGTGACCTCAGGGTTTCTTTTTTTTAATAAATTTAGAGTACCCAATTCATTATTTCCAATTGAGGGGCAATTTAGCGTGGCCAATCCACCTACTCTGCACATCTTTGGGTTGTGGGGACGAAACCCACGCAGACACGGGGAGAATGTGCAAACTCCACACGGACAGTGACCCAGAGCCGGGATCGAACCTGGGACCTCGGCACCGTGAGGCCGCAGTGCTAACCCACTGCACCACCGTGCTGCCTGACCTCAAGGTTTCTGAAAGTGGTTTACAGACAGTGGTGTTCTTCTGAAATGTACCCACTACTGTGATGGAGGAAAGACAACAGCCAAGTTGAGCACAGCTAATTCTCACAATTCAAAATCTGATTATATTCAGATAATCTGTTTTAATGACATTGGCTGAACAAAGAACAAAGAAACGTACAGCACAGCAACAGGCCCTTCGGCCCTCCAAGCCCGTGCCAACCATGCTGCCCATCTAAACTAAAATCTTCTACACTTTCTGGGTCCATATCCCTCTATTCCCATCCTATTCATGTATTTGTCAAGATGCCCCTTAAATGTCACTATCGTCCCTGCTTCCACCACCTCCTCCGGCAGCGAGTTCCAGGCACCCACTACCCTCTGTGTAAAAAACTTGCCTCGTACATCTCCTCTAAACCTTGCCCCTCGCACCTTAAACCTTAGTTAGGCCACACTTGGAGTATCATGTTCAATTCTGGTCGCCACACTACCAGAGGATGTGGAGGATTTAGAGAGGGTGCAGAAGAGATTTACCAGAATGTTGCCTGGTATGGCAGCACGGTAGCATAGTGGTTAGCATAATTGCTTCACAGCTCCAGGGTCCCAGGTTCGATTCCCGGTTTAACATGACTTGCCAATTCTTATACTCAATGCCCCGTCCAATAAAGGCAAGCATGCCGTATGCCTTCTTGACTACCTTCTCCACCTGTGTTGCCCCTTTCAGTGACCTGTGGACCTGTACACCTAGATCTCTCTGACTGTCAATACTCTTGAGGGTTCTACCATTCACTGTATATTCCCTACCTGCATTAGACTTTCCAAAATGCATTACCTCACATTTGTCCGGATTAAACTCCATCTGCCATCTCTCCGCCCAAGTCTCCAAACGATCTAAATCCTGCTGTATCCTCTGACAGTCCTCATCGCTATCCGCAATTCCACCTACCTTTGTGTCATCTGCAAACTTACTAATCAGACCAGTTACATTTTCCTCCAAATCATTTATATATACTACGAACAGCAAAGGTCCCAGCACTGATCCCTGCGGAACACCACTAGTCACAGCCCTCCAATTAGAAAAGCACCCTTCCATTGCTACTCTCTGCCTTCTATGACCTTGCCAGTTCTGTATCCACCTTGCCAGCTAACCCCTGATCCCGTGTGACTTCACCTTTTGTACCAGTCTACCATGAGGGACCTTGTTAAAGGCCTTACTGAAGTCCATATAGACAACATCCACTGCCCTACCTGCATCAATCATCTTTGTGATCTCTTCGAAAAACTCTATCAAGTTAGTGAGACACGATCTCCCCTTCACAAAACCATGCTGCCTCTCACTAATACGTCCAGTTGCTTCCAAATGGGAGTAGATCCTGTCTTGAAGAATTCTCTCCAGTAATTTCCCTACCAGACGTAAGGCTCACCAGCCTATAGTTCCCTGGATTATCCTTGCTACCCTTCTTAAACAAAGGAACAACATTGGCTATTCTCCAGTCCTCCGGGACATCACCTGAAGACAGTGAGGATCCAAAGATTTCTGTCAAGGTCTCAGCAATTTCCTCTCTAGCCTCCTTCAGTATTCTGGGGTAGATCCCATCAGGCCCTGGGGACTTATCCACCTTAATATTTTTCAAGACGCCCAACACATCATCTTTTTGGATCTCAATGTGACCCAGGCTATCTACACACCCTTCTCCAGACTCAACATCCACCAATTCCTTCTCTTTGGGGAATACTGATGCAAAGTATTCATTTAGTCCCTCGCCCATTTCCTCTGGCTCCACACATAGATGACGGCTAAATATTGACTCCCAACAGAGAGCACTCACCTGCTCTTATTTCCAAAGTGCCACGGGAAACTTACTCCCACCTGAGAGGGAAGACAGGGTTAACACCCTACCCAAAAGCAGCACCTCCACCACTGCACTACAGAGTCAGCCTCGATAATGTGCTCAGGTTTCTCCAGGGTAAAACTTCGACCTTCTGACCCAGAGATGAGATTACGGGCAACAGAACCGCAGCTGACTTGGGGGAAATTAATCTTTAAAATAAATTCTGAATTATCAGAAAATTTGAATGAAACGTCAATGAGAAGTAGACATTTCAAACACTGACTACAATAGATGAAGTACCACCTCTTGGTTGATTTCAATAAAACATTCTTAATCTATTGCTTTCCATCGCAAAGTGTAAAGCCCAATGGGTTGAGTTAAGCTATTTTATGTGGAGCAAGCCTCATAAGCCAGGAAGTTGCAAGGCGAGACTGCTGGCCCGTTTACTCAGCCATACCAGAATGAGCTCCCTCAGCCATTTTGGTAACCTTTGGGCATCATTGGGCCAAGGTCACAGAGAGCGACAGGCAGCAGTCAGGAAAGAGACAAAAGAGCAGAGTGAAATGATCGGCTGTTGGGCAGAGGGTGCACAGGACTGACAGAACTGGCTTCACCACATCGTACAGGAATTGGTGCAATCATTGAAAACATGAAACTGACGGACGTATGATAATTATTATATTCAGCAGAATGATTTCTGCAATGACATGCCTGCAACACTGTATAATTTACGACAGACTAATAACATGCACAATTTCAAGTTCCATCAGAGTTTCACAGTTTCCCTGTGCATGACAGGAGGAAATACTGAGTTCGACATGCTGATCAGTAACGTGCCAGACATGGTGTGAAACTGAGTTCCGAAACACCGTTTAAATTAAATGGAAAAATGAAGGTACAATTATTGACAAAATTCTCTGCACCCTCAGCCATGACTTTACAATCTACTCATTCAATCCAAACACTGCCTGGTCTACCAGGTCCAGAAAAACAGAAAAAACATTGTACATCTCTGACCAGAACATAAATATTCACATTCAGGATGGATGGTGCAGTTTTACTGAATATACAAAAACTTCACCAGGTTTGAATTATTCAACCAGGAATGACACTGCCGTCAGCGTGGTTTTCATCATCTGACTACTGTCTCCCCACACACAGTAACTCCCTCATTCCTCAGTTGGTTAATTAACCGGTGAACGTGAAAATGACTCACAAAGACCCGAAGGTCCACATTAAATCCATTTGCTGCCCTGGCCAAGCAGATTCAGCCATGACAGCAGCTGAGGCATTACAGTTAATCTCAGCAACCCCGTTTCGAATTAGGACAGCGTTCAGCCAAACTTCTTACTCCTGTTCACCGCCCTACACGTACCTGCACAGGATTAAGTCGAGCTACAATGCCTTCCACAACTGAAGAACATGCAGATACCCCAATGTCGATATTTATACTTATGGAGGGCCTACTTAAACAAGTGTTGGAAAAGGAATACTCAGGGAATTGTCCCCCAGCACCTTCAGGAACTGTCCCCCAGTGAGAGTCAGCACCTTCAGGAACTGTCCCCCAGTGAGAGTCAGCACCTTCAGGAACTGTGTCCCACTGAGAGTCAGCACATTCAGGAACTGTATCCCAGTGAGAGTCAGCACCTTCAGGAACTGTCCCCCAGTGAGAGCCAGCACCTTCAGGAATTGTGTCCCAGTGAGAGTCAGCACCTTCAGGAACTGTGTCCCAGTGAGAGTCAGCACCTTCAGCAACTGTGTCCCAGTGAGAGTCAGCACCTTCAGGAACTGTGTCCCAGTGAGAGTCAGCACATTCAGCAACTGTGTCCCAGTGAGAGTCAGCACCTTCAGCAACTGTCCCCCAGTGAGAGTCAGCACCTTCAGGAACAGTGTCCCAGTGAGAGTCAGCACCTTCAGGAACTGTCCCCCATTGAGAGTCAGCACCTTCAGGAACTGTCCCCCAGTGAGAGTCAGCACCTTCAGGAACTGTGTCCCAGTGAGAGTCAGCACCTTCAGGAACTGTGTCCCAGTGAGAGTCAGTACCTTCAGGAACTGTCCCCCAGTGAGAGTCAGCACCTTCAGGAACTGTGTCCCAGTGAGAGTCAGCACCTTCAGGAACTGTCCCCCAGTGAGAGTCAGCACCTTCAGGAACTGTGTCCCAGTGAGAGTCAGCACCTTCAGGAACTGTGTCCCAGTGAGAGTCAGCACCTTCAGGAACTGTGTCCAATTGAGAGTCAGCACGGTAGCATTGTGGATAGCACAATCGCTTCAAGCTCCAGGGTCCCAGGTTCGATTCCGGCTTGGGTCACTGTCTGTGCAGAGTCTGCACATCCTCCCCGTGTGTGCGTGGGTTTCCTCCGGGTGCTCCGGTTTCCTCCCACAGTCCAAAGATGTGCAGGTTAGGTGGATTGGCCACGATAAATTACCCTTAGTGTCCCTTAGTGTTGGATGGGGTTACTGGGTTATGGGGATAGGGTGGAGGTGTTAACCTTGGGTAGGGTGCTCTTTCCAGGAGCCGGTGCAGACTCGATGGGCCGAAAGGCCTCCTTCTGCACTGTAAATTCTATGATAAGCACCTTCAGGAACTGTATCCCAGTGAGAGTCAGCACCTTCAGGAACTGTGTCTCAGTGAGAGTCAGCACCTTCAGGAACTGTGTCCCAGTGAGAGTCAGCACCTTCAGGAACTGTGTCCCAGTGAGAGTCAGCACCTTCAGGAACTGTGTCTCAGTGAGAGTCAGCACCTTCAGGAACTGTGTCCCAGTGAGAGTCAGCACCTTCAGGAACTGTGTCCCAGTGAGAGTCAGCACCTTCAGGAACTGTCTCCCAGTGAGAACGAACAACATGAGTCAACAGTCGGAGTAGCACAGTGGTGCAGTGGTTAGCACTGCTGCCTCACGGCCCTGAGGACCCGGGTTCGATCCCAGCCCCGGGTCACTGTCCGTGTGGAGTTCTCTCCATGTCTACGTGAGCCTCACCCCACAACCTAAAAAGATGGACTGGCCACGCTAAATTGCCCCTTAATTGGGAAAAAAAGAATTGGGTACTCTAAATCTATTTTTTTTTAATTAGTTAACAGTCAACATAGAAAGTAGGGGCAGCACGGTGGCACAGTGGTTAGCATTGCTGCCTACGGTGCTGAGGACCTGGGTTCGAATCCCGGCCCTGGGTCACTGTCCGTGTGGAGTTTGCACATTCTCCCCGTGTCTGCGTGGGTTTCACCCCCACAACCCAAAGATGTGCAGGATAGGTATATTGGCCATTCTAAATTGCCCCTTAAAAAAAAACATAGAATGTAGGAGCAGGACTTAATCTTCTAGCTCCGGGAGCCTCAACAAGGCCTCCTATAAACCTTTACTTTCTCACACACCAGGTAACTATTGCCAATATCGTGCTTACAGGATATCAGGAACAATCTATCAGCCATTCTTAAACCATTACGAGGGATACTGCTTCGTGCTTCGTCTATGTAGAAAACCAAACATCAGAATGAATACGCTGCTCAAATACCCACAAAAGATAGTTTCACAAACTCTGAGCATTCCCATTGTTTATATGAACTGTTGAGCTCCAAAAGCAGCTTTTGACTGGCCGTCTCTATGCGTCGATACTGTCTCTGGCTGAGCTTATTGTGCTCTGCACTGTGCAGCTAGTCCGAAGGAGGACAGGGGTCAGACAAGCAACCAACACAGGCATAAAACCAGCAACGTGAAGAGTTTCCAAACTGAGACACTGAAACCCAGAGGGAGAGTTTCCATTTGCACACATTCCCCCCACCCCCCTGCCCCCCCAGGACCCTCGGATAGGACCTAGAATTACTAGCCACAAGTCAGCAAGAGCAAGGGCTTAATGTGCCAGTGTGCACAAAATTACAGAGTATAACCAGCAAAATCTATACAGTTTGTTGCAAAGAACACGAGTAATGAAGAGGAGAAAGAGGAAGCAACATTAAAACAGGCTGAAACAGAGGGGGGGCTGCAATCATTACATCCAGTCCAGGGATGGAATTTACACACTAAATCTGCAGGTAAGCATATAGCAACCGCTCCAAATTGTTGACGGTGATTGGAATCTAAAGGGAACAACCGTCCCAGCCGATGCACAAATTGGAGAGTGGCAGGCGTTGCTCCCCGAGGTGGCGCTCCACAACAGTACCCACCTGTCACTGTCATCTTGGCAGTCCTGCTCACAATGGTCCCCAGGCTATCGATGGTGGCGACGCATTGATAAAATCCTTCATCGGGTTTGTGGTGTTTAGAATGGACCACACTCCGGATCAACAGGGAACCTTCTGGAAGCATCTGCCTGCGTTCATCCGAAACAAGGTTCAGGAATGTCCCATCTTTTCTCCATTCAATTTTGGCACTGGGTTCAGAGAACACTGAACAGTTCAGAATAACGGAGGACCCGCGTATCGCCAGTGTGTCTGCTGGCTCCACCGTGAAGTAGAAAGGGGTAAACGTTCGGACGACAGATTCTGTAGAGAAAGGGAGAAGTGACACTAAATTAAAAGAATATTTCATGTTTCTGCAAAATAAGCACCGTACAATTAAAGGGAAATGCTCCAGCAGTGGGACTGCTTGGAAACCAGCCAAAGTGATAGTTACCCTTAAAATCGCCACATTCACACCATTGTGAATTCACAACCCAATGCTGTACTGCGACTCGGAATAGAAAGTCCCAGGAACTTTACACAGTGCCTAGTCTCTACTGAGTTAACTGACCTCAGCTCGAGATGCCCTGCCATTCGCTTCAGTAGAGAGACGGGTGGGAATTAACCAGGACTCTCACTACTAGTGACATCCCAGAGAGCACACCAGGAAAGCGGGTCCCTGGCCACATCCCCCTCATATCGACATGCAGGACAGTCACCAAAGGGCAGCTTGCACCAGGGAGCTGCACCCCGCAGCAAAGGTTAGAGTCTTCAGGAGAAGAGAGAAGAAAGGGGGAATTGAAAACGTGGCTGGAAAGCAAGTGAAATGAATTAGGATGGAGATCTGCAGATGTGACTGGAGGCTGTGACAAGGCTGCCCAAAACTCAGTGTAAAATCTCATTTTGACTTCAGAAATGCAAATCAGATACAAACTGAAGCTGTGCTGCAGGAAAATTCAACACACTGGAAAATAAGACGCAGCCCGAAACACACAAAGACAGACAGACACATACATAGCCTGACACACACGTGCAGCCTGACACACACACAGACACACACACGCACACAGACACACACACACACAAACACACACACAAGCAGCGTGATACACAGACACTCAAACACAGACACAAACACACACAGCCTGACACACACACACAAACACACAGACACACACACGCACACACAAACACACACACAAGCAGCGTGATACACAGACACTCAAACACAGACACAAACACACAGCTTGACAGACACACACAAACACACACACACAAACACACACACAAGCAGCGTGACACACAGACACACACAAACAGACACACACGTGCAGCCTGACACACACACACACACACACACACACACACACAAGCAGCGTGACACAGACACACTCAAACACAGACACACACGCAACCTGACACACACACATGCGCAGCCTGGCACACAAACACACACACGCGCAGCCTGACACACGCACACACACATATACAGACAGACACACACACAAAAACACACAGACACACGCAGCCTGGTACACACACACATAGCCTGACTTACACACACACGCAGCCTAACACATAGATGCATAGACACGTGCGCAGCCTGACACATACACGCAGCCCAACACAAAACACACACACAAGCAGCCTCACACACACATACAGCTTGACACACACTCGCAGCCTGACACACACACACACATTTATTAATGTGAAATAAAAGCCACTATTCTCACTGAAAATGTTTCACTTGGTCCCTCAAAGCAATACTGATCAACACATTAAACAGCGGTGCTGTGCTGGATCTTGTTAGCAGCTCTAAGCACTCTCCAACTGTTTAATTCCACTTCAGCTAACCAGACTTTCCAACAAGAAACACTTCAGACTCAGCACCAAACTGCTGGCTCAGAGAATTCAAGGGTGCAGATGTCAGGGTTATGATCCTTCACAATGACACAGTCTCACAGTCTCGCAGTGAGATGGCTCCACAATAATATCTGCTTCCATCCTGGCTCAGTGACTAAAACATCACCACAGGGAGGAAAGACGGTGGTGCAGTCATTGAAACAATCCAGAGGTCAAAGCAGTTTAACCTATGACATTTCTAATGCTTCCCAGTTCTGATGAAAGGTCACAGACCTGAAACACTAACTCTGTTTCTCACCATAAATGCTGCCACAACCTACCATTTCCCACATTCCCAACATCCACAATATTCTCCTTATAACCAGTAATCCGGAGGTCTGGGTCAGTGCTCTGGGGACGTCGGTTAAAATCCCACCAGGGAGGCAGCACGGGTGGCACAGTGGTTAGCATTGCTGCCTCACGGCGCTGAGGTCCCAGGTTCGAATCCCGGCTCTGGGTCACTGTCCGTGTGGAGTTTGCACATTCTCCCCGTGTCTGCGTGGGTTTTGCCCCCACAACCCAAAGATGTGCAGGTTAGGTGGATTGGCCACGCTAAATTGCCTCTTAATTGGAAAAAATAATTGGGTACTCTAAATTTATTTATTTTTTTAAAAAATCCCACCAGGGCAACGGGTGGAATTCAAATCCAATGAATGTAATCTGGAATTGAAAGCCAAACTCAACTCATGGTGACGATTAAATGATCATCGATTATCGTCAAAAAAAATACCATCTTGTTGACGAAAGTCCTTCCGGGAAGGAAATCTGCCGCCCTTACCCGGTCTGGCCTACATGGGACTCCAGACCCACAGCAATGTGGTTGGCTCTCAACCGCCGAGCGAGACTCTCAGTTTAAGGGAAATGAGACGTGAGCAACAAATGCCACTTGAATAGTGATGCTGACATCTTGTCAAAGAAAATTCCGGAATGAACGGAGTTTCCATTGACCTGGTAGCTCCACTTTCCATCCCCACTCTGTGTTCAGCTACCTGTCCTCACCAGTTTTCCTATTTTTTTTTATCCTTTCACAGGATGTGGGTGTGACAGGCAAGGTTAGCCTCTGTTTCCAATCTATCATATTCCTTAAATTGAAGAATTCAGAGGGCACCACATTGCTGAGAATATGTCACAGATTATAGTTCCAGAGACCAGCTTTATATTGTTTACATTTATTAACTGAATTCAAATTCCACCACCTGCAGTGGTGGGACGTGAACTCATCCCCAGAGCACTCGATTACTCATCCTGTGACATTACTGTTATGTCACATCTCCCTGGTAAGGGAGTTACAAACGATTCAAGATCATGATAAAATCTGCCTGGAATTAAGCACCATAGCGATGACAGTAGGGCTGTCTTCCATACTTGGATAGTCCATTGCTGATCTTTGTCAACCTATTACCTGAGGAATGGCATTTGGGTGTAATATTAGAATTCCAGTGCAGTGTACCCCATTGAGAGTCAGCACCTTCAGGAACTGTGTCCCAGTGAGAATCAGCACCTTCAGGAACTGTGTCCCAGTGAGAGTCAGCACCTTCAGGAACTGTGTCCCAGTGAGAGTCAGCACCTTCAGGAACTGTGTCCCAGTGAGAGTCAGCACCTTCAGGAACTGTGTCCCAGTGAGAGTCAGCACCTTCCGGAACTGTGTCCCAGTGAGAGTCAGCACCTTCAGGAACTGTCTCCCAGTGAGAGTCAGCACCTTCAGGAACTGTATCCCAGTGAGAGTCAGCACCTTCAGGAACTGTCTCCCAGTGAGAGTCAGCATCTTCAGGAACTGTCCCCCAGTGAGAGTCAGCACCTTCAGGAACTGTGTCCCAGTGAGAGTCAGCACCTTCAGGAACTGTGTCCCAGTGAGAATCAGCACCTTCAGGAACTATCCCCCAGTGAGAGTCAGCACCTTCAGGAACTGTCTCCCAGTGAGAGTCAGCACCTTCAGGAACTGTCCCAGTGAGAGTCAGCACCTTCAGGAACTGTGTCCCAGTGAGAGTCAACACCTTCAGGAACTGTGTCCCAGTGAGAGTCAGTACCTTCAGGAACTGTCCCCCAGTGAGAGTCTGCACCTTCAGGAACTGTCCCCCAGTGAGAGTCAGCATCTTCAGGAACTGTGTCCCAGTGAGAGTCAGCACCTTCAGGAACTGTGTCCCAGTGAGAATCAGCACCTTCAGGAACTATCCCCCAGTGAGAGTCAGCACCTTCAGGAACTGTCCCCCAGTGAGAGTCAGCACCTTCAGGAACTGTCTCCCAGTGAGAGTCAGCACCTTCAGGAACTGTCCCAGTGAGAGTCAGCACCTTCAGGAACTGTGTCCCAGTGAGAGTCAACACCTTCAGGAACTGTGTCCCAGTGAGAGTCAGCACCTTCAGGAACTGTGTCCCAGTGAGAGTCAGCACCTTCAGGAACTGTCCCCCAGTGAGAGTCTGCACCTTCAGGAACTGTCCCCCAGTGAGAGTCAGCATCTTCCGGAACTGTGTCCCAGTGAGAGTCAGCACCTTCAGGAACTGTCTCCCAGTGAGAGTCAGCACCTTCAGGAACTGTCCCCCAGTGAGAGTCAGCACCTTCAGGAACTGTCTCCCAGTGAGAGTCAGCACCTTCAGGAACTGTGTCCCAGTGAGAGTCAGCACCTTCAGAAATTGGCCCCCAGTGAGAGTCAGCACCTTCAGGAACTGTCTCCCAGTGAGAGTCAGCACCTTCAGGAACTGTGTCCCAGTGAGAGTCAGCACCTTCTAAAAGCCCCGCAGAATATTTGTGCTGACCTAACTGTTTTCAGCATATAAGGTCATAAGTGTGGAACTAGGTCTTCGGGGTTTCAGACCAGCCAGATCTATTCCTGGGGAGGAGGGCGGACGTCCTTGCCTTTGCCTCCCTGATCGCCCGCCGTAGAATCCTGTTTGGCTGGCGGTCAGCAGCACCGCCCAGAGCTGCAGACTGGCTGTCCGACCTCTCAGAATCTCTCCAAATAGAGAAAATCAAATTCGCCATCCGAGGGTCAGACGACGACTTCCACAGAACGTGGGAGCCATTCATGCAATTGTTCCGGACCTGTTTGTGGCCAACGTACAAGAGGAAGAATAGTCGGGTGGCCAGAATCAGGGGAAAATGGACGGGAATCGGGGTGGGGGGGGGGGGGGGGGCTACGGGTTCGTTATGGGGGTTTGATGGCTAGCTAAGGCCCAAAACTAAACTGTAAATAAATGCCTATAAACATGTGCCTCGGCCATATTGCGGAATGTAAAATATGTATGCCGGCTAAAGGGGGCGGCCACAGTTGTTATTATGAAGATGCTTACCTGTAAATATACATGTTAATTATTGCGTGTTTTCTTTTTCTAATAATTTGTAATTTGTTGGATATAAAATGTGAAAACTGAATAAAAAACATTTCAAAAAAAAAAAAATAAGTGTGGAACTAGATAGTAAGTGTTGCTGGGAATGAATCTAGTTAATGGTACAAGTTAGGAAAAAGTGCTGGTTCAAACGCTGCAACAGTTCTATTTAACTGCATCGGAACGCAGCTTCCTATTACTGTTCGGGTAAGTAACTCCCCTTAGCCAACATCCCACATTACTAATGGAATCTCTACTGTTGTTAATCTGATTCCCTCGCAATGTTCTTCTCTAGGCGGCATATTAAGGATGTCGGTTGCGTTATTGAGTCATCTGTCATTAAAGTGAGGTTTAATTCTACCAAGGTAATTATACCGTTTGTCTTCTTATTATCTCTGGTTTTCTGTGATGCTTCTTGTTTAATCTCGGAGAGGAGGCAGACCCTGTTTAACACCCAAATCCAGGACGGGCTTACCATGTGAAATGTGAACTTTGTGCTGATTTTAATCCAATCTCATTTTTCAATTGTTATTTTCTGTGTGTTTCAGAGACGAGGGAATGAGGAAGGGAGGAAGATTGAAAACAAAAAACTCAAAAGGCTCTCAGAAACATGGCAACGTGCTTCACACACAAATGGACCTGTCGCTGCCTTCTCAGCAAGTCTGACATCCGTTTTGTACACCACAGCATTCCACAGATTGTCGTTTGGTATTGTCACCTCAGGGAAGAATGTTGGCCAAGACAAAAATCCTGCTCTTTAAGTGGTACCTTGAGGTCTTTAACATCCACAGAAAGGAGTATGGGAGCTTTGTAAGAATTTCTTCTTTCAAAATAAATTTAGAGTACCCAATTCATTTTTTCCAATTAAGGGGCAATTTAGCGTGGCCAATCCACCTACCCTGCACATCTTTGGGTTGTGGGGGTGAAACCCACGCAAACACAGGGAGAATGTGCAAACTCCACACGGACAGTGACCCAGGGCTGGGATCGAACCTGGGACCTCGGCGCCGTGAGGCAGCGATGCTAACCCACTGCGCCACCGTGCTGCCCTTTTGTAAGAATTTATAATCATGTGATAACAAATAAGAAGCTCGCAGAGCAGCGGGGGACGGTTCATTACGAGAGAGATTTGTGTATCATGCAGATTCCTCCACCAAACGTCTGTATTTTCTCTTCATGCATTCTTCTGTTTTATAGTGACCTTGTTTTTCCTTTTCAGGGCCAGCATTTATTGCCCATCCCCGATTACCCTTGAAATAAGTGACCTGTTAACATATACATAGACAAAGTCAATAATGGATTGCAGGCATCACTGACTAAACTGTCATTTATTGCCTCTCCCTAATTGCCCGTCAGAGCTGCCTCCACCAACCGCTGCAGACCAAGTGGTGTAGGAACACCAAGAGTGCTGTTAGGAAGGGAGTTTGTCCAGGAGAGTGAAGGAACAGCAATGTAGTTCCAGGTCAGGGTGTCCTGGAGGGGGTGGTGTTTCCATGCATCGTTTAAAACATTTATTCATGGGATGTGGGGGCGCACGCATTCCATGAATTAATTAACTTAAAAAATCCAAACACTTGGTTTGTACTTTCCAAAACGTCCCCACCGAACCCACCCCGCCATCAGATTTCTCCTCTACCGAGGGGCAGCACGGTAGCACAGTGGTTAGCACTGTTGCTTCACAGCGCCAGGGTCCCAGGTTCGATTCCCGGCTTGGGTCACTGTCTGTGCGGAGTCTGCACGTTCTCCCCGTGTCTGCGTGGGTTTCCTCCGGGTGCTCCGGTTTCCTCCCACAAGTCCCGAAAGATGTGCTGTTAGGTGAATTGGACATTCTGAATTCTCCCTCTGTGTACCCGAACAGGCGCCGCAGTGTGGCGACTAGGAGATTTTCACAGTTACTTCATTGCAGTGTTAATGTAAGCCTACTTGTGACAATAAAGATTACAATTATTATTATTATTATTATTATTAATAATCGGTGCCAACCCTTTGTCTTTTGCTCTGCTGTCTATTCCATACGTGCAACTTTAGATGGTGTTTAGTAACTCCCCAGAAAGCTCTACCTGGCTCTAATACAATGAATACTGGGACATTACAACCTGCCAGTAAAGACCTAGCAATTAACATTCACATTCAGTGAGGGAGGGGGGTCTCACACACTCACATTTACATACATCACCTCATTGACATTTATAGGAACTGATGAACTCAGTTAGGGGTAATTGCATTTGAACATCTCCTTAATGAAGAGCTCAGTACACGACAACCAATGACCTAGTACCTTCTCAAACAGACCACGTTTTCAGACTTGAGGTCGCGGCACACACTTACAATTAAAATCACTCCACCTTACAATAAGCCCTTGGGAGCCAAACACTTTTAATGGAGCCGAGGTTACTATGAATGCACATCATCAGAACCTGGAATACAAAACATTCAGCGTCTTTGGAAAACACTGCTGGGCGTCACGGTGGCAGTGGTTAGCACTGCTGCCTCACGGCGCCGAGGACCCGGGTTCGATCCCGACCCCAGGTTACTGTCCGAGTGGAGTTTGCACTTTCTCCCCGTGTCTGTGTGGTTCTCACCCCCACAACCCAAAGATGTGCAGGGTCGGAGGATTGGCCACGCTAAATTGCTCCTTAATTGGAAAAAATTAATTGGACACTCTAAACTTAAAAAAAGTACTGCTACAGTAGATACTTACTGAGGCTGTGTGTACAACACGGAGACCCTTCTAATGACAGGACCAAGTAGAGAAACTGAGAGAAGCTAGTCAGAGACGGATGCAGGTACAAGAAAGAGAAGCACAGAGGGCAAGAGGGATGGTATTAGAGCAGGGGTGGGCAAACTACGGCCCGCGGGCCGCATGCGGCCCGCCAAAGGTATTTCTGCGGCCCACCAAGTCATTTAAAAAAAAAAAAAAAAAATTTTAAAAAAAATTTTTTTTTTTTTTTTTTTTTTTTAATTTTTTTTAAGGTTAATTGGGGGGGGGGGGCTGTTGGGTTACTTACTGGTATAGGGTGGATACGTTGACTTGAGTAGGGTGATCATTGCTCGGCACAACGTCGAGGGCCGAAGGGCCTGTTCTGTGCTGTACTGTTCTATATGAGGCGCCCAGAATCTTAACCGGGTGAAGTAATTATTTTACTTAATATACTATGCGGCCCTTTGTGAATTGTGAATTTCTGAATGTGGCCCTTGCACGGAAAAGTTTGCCCACCCCTGTATTAGAGAGAGAAATGGCAAAACGTAGGAGATTTGAACAGAGAAAGGCAATATAGAAGGTGCCCCTTATCGAGCCACTATTCACTCAAAACCAACTCAACTGGCCAAGACATGTTCGTATGCCATGACTTAGGACAAGGGTGGACAACAGCAAAAATGTTTTAGGGAGGATCTGGAAGATTTCTTGAAGAGGTCAAACAACCCACCAAACCACGAGAGACCCTGGCTTGTAATTAACCAAGGTGGAGGAGGTTTATTCAGGAAGGCACCAAACACAACATAGGGAGTTTGTCAGGAATGTGCAGAGGGAGTGGCTCAGTGGTTAGCACTGCTGCTTCACATTGCCGAGATCCCAGGTTCGGTTCTGGGTCACTGTCCGTATGGAGTTTGCAGATTCTCCCCGTGTTTGCGTGGGTCTCACCCCACAACCCAAACATGTGCAGGTTAGGTGGATTGGCCTCGATAAATTGCTCCGCAATTGGAAAAAATTAATTGGGTACTCTAAATTTACAAACAACTATTAAAAAAAACAATTGCCCCTTAATTGGAAAAAACTAATTGGGTACTCTAAATTTACTTTTGAAAAACATTTTTTAAAAAAGGAATGTGCAGAGGTGAAGGCAAGGCGTCCACACCACCAAACAGCCCATCTACCCGGCCCTACACGCACCACCTACCCTGCATGTGACAGAGTCAGCAGATCACACATCACAGAACCCAGAGTGGAAGGAAGTCATCCTCAATTCACAGAGACTGCCTAAGGAGACGTGGCAGAAAAACCAAGAGGCAAAAAGAAAAAAATGGGATGCAGACAGAAAGGTGGGGCTCGGGAGCAGAGGGGTAGAGGGAGAGGAGAGAAATAGAAACAAAGTAGAACACAGACAAAGCATTGGATGGGAGACAAAGACAGATAAGGGCATAGAGACCTAGAAATCTACCTATAATAGAGCTTTATAATGAAGCAGAGATAAAGAAGGGGCTGGTCACAGATAGAAGCCAACTGGGGAGGTATAATAATGTGCAACCCATGCACCACTTCAAAGAAGTCTATTAAATCAGACTAAGTGGTTTATTCGCAGTAGCTCTGGTCTCCTCCTACTAACCTACACTGTAAATTAAGGAGTCTGTCCTCGCATTCCCCAGCAATGCTTAACCAAAAATCACCCTGTGAATAAGGATCATCTCCATTCATTATCTAATATCACAGGGATTTGAAACACAACAAAAGGATTTGGCAAAACCCCAAACTGCAAGTTACACTTGCCCTTGTCGATAATACCCCTCCTTTCTTATATTTGGTCACAGGAAGTTTAAGAGTAAACGGACTCTAAATAGACTCCATTTTATCATCTTCATCTATTTCAGGGAATTAAAATTCTGGCACAATGTGCAAAATGACTGCATTTATAAAATATATACACTGCCCTTGTGACCAGAGCTGTCTCAGAGCCTGACATCAGCTCTTCACATGCAATCCATTGTCTTTGTAACTTGTTATTCACTGCAATGCAGTGGGATGCACTAGGGCAAGAGTTCTTGCCAGCCCTGGTGGGTGAGTATCTTCAGAATAAAGGGTCTACAATTGCTAAACACTGCATCAAACAGCATAATCACAAACAAACATCCACCCTTAACAAGAGCTCCAGCCACTGGGAGCAAAATAAAAGGCTGGAAAATGGACAAAGAGCAGCATCGACTTGATCGAAAAACCTTGCTGCCTGAGGTACCAGCGCCATAATAATAATCATAATAATAATAATCGCTTATTGACACAAGTAGGCTTGAGTGAAGTTACTGTTAAAAGCCCCTAGTCGCCACATTCCGGCGCCTGTTCGGGGAGGCTGCTACGGGAATTGAACCCGCGCTGCTGGCATTGTTCTGCATTACAAGCCAGCTGTTTAACCCACTGTGCTAAACCAGCCCCAGTGGGCCACCACGCCGGGAACTGAGTTCAAATCCATTCTTATTCACTCTCGCTGTATCTTGACTGCATTGGAATCAGGATTCCTCACTCCATTGGCCACTCGAACTTCAGGTTCCTCACCTGCGCTCAGACAAGCACCCAATACCAGGGCTGCTTCTCGACACCTTTATGTCTTTGAGAGGCTATGGCTTGGAAAGCTGAATCCTAAGTGAAATGGTTCATTCATCAACCCCGACCCGAACATACATCCTTCGTTCTCCATGTTGTGCTGGCAAATAATTTCCCTTAGGCATCAGTAAAAGAAAATTCGGACCACTATCACATTACTGATGTGGGATCTTACTATGCACAAACTGACATAAATGTCTCCAAATTAAAACAGGCCCCACACTTCAATAAAACTGCTTCATTGGCTGTACTACCTTTGGGTGGCCTGAGGTTGTGAAAGGTGCTATATAAACGCAAGTTCTTTCCAGTTTCTTCCTCCACCAATGTACAGACTTTTAAAACCCAAGCTACGCGTCAGCTGCTCCCGGCTAATTTATCACACCCCTTCTCTAATTGGTGCAGACCTGCTCTGTGGGGATGATCCCTTCACCCACGTCTTTTATGGTCGAATATTATTCGGGCATAATAAACTGGCCATTGCATTCACGGGATTCAACAGACCAACCAGCAGTCCCACAAACCCACCCCATACCCAGAAGTTAAAAAGCGCCAAAGATTGGTGGCGGGAGAAGAAGGTTTATGATGAAGACAACTTCTGGTCTTCCCAATCTTTAACTAGAAGAAATTCCAGCTCAACTGGGTCTGCCGGTCAGAGAAGATGTGGCAGCACAGGGTCAATGGAGAGGTGGAGAGAGGCAATGGAGAGGTGGAGAGAGGCAATGGAGAGGTGGAGAGAGGCAATGGAGAGATGCAATGGAGAGGTGGAGAGAGGCAATGGAGAGATGCAATGGAGAGGTGGAGAGGGAATGGAGAGGTGGAGAGAGGCAATGGAGAGGTGGAGAGAGGCAATGGAGTGGTGGAGAGAGGCAATGGAGAGGTGGAGAGAGGCAATGGAGAGGTGGAGAGATGCAATGGAGAGGTGGAGAGAGGCAATGGAGAGGTGGAAAGAGGCAATGGAGAGGTGGAGAGAGGCAATGGAGAGGTGGAGAGAGGTAATGGAGAGGTGGAGAGAGGAAATGTAGAGGTGGAGAGAGGCAATGGAGAGGTGGAGAGAGGCGGTAGATAGGTGGAGAGGCAATGGAGAGATGGAGAGGTGGAGAGAGGCAATGGAGAGGTGGAGAGAGGCAATGGAGAGGTGGAGAGAGGCGGTAGATAGGTGGAGAGGCAATGGAGAGATGGAGAGGTGGAGAGAGGCAATGGAGAGGTGGAGAGAGGCAATGGAGAGGTGGAGAGAGGCAATGGAGAGGTGGAGAGAGGCAATGGAGAGGTGGAGAGAGGCAATGGAGAGGTGGAGAGAAGCAATGGATCGGTGGAGAGAGGCAATGGAGAGGTGGAGAGAGGCAGTGGAGAGAGGCAATGGAGAGGTGGAGAGTGGAGGTAGAGAGGTGGAGAGAGGCAATGGATCGATGTAGAGAGGCAATGGAGAGGTGGAGAGAGGCAGTGGCGGAAAAGAACTGGGTGCCATCAGGATTCTGAAGGTACAGGATGAGGATTCGGGGGAGCAGGGAGGGGGTGGGGGGAGCAGGGTGAGGGAGGGGGGAGCAGGGTGAGGGAGGGGGGGCAGGGTGAGGGAGGGGGGAGCAGGGTGAGGGAGGGGGAGCAGGGTGAGGGAGGGGGGGCAGGGTGAGGGAGGGGGGAGCAGGGTGAGGGAGGGGGGGCAGGGTGAGGGAGGGGGGAGCAGGGTGAGGGAGGGGGGGCAGGGTGAGGGAGGGGGGAGCAGGGTGAGGGAGGGGGAGCAGGGTGAGGGAGGGGGGGCAGGGTGAGGGAGGGGGGGCAGGGTGAGGGAGGGGGGCAGGGTGAGGGAGGGGTGAGCAGGGTGAGGGAGGGGGGGCAGGGTTGAGGAGGGGGGAGCAGGGTGAGGGAGGGGGGAGCAGGGTGAGGGAGGGGGGAGCAGGGTGAGGGAGGGGGGAGCAGGGTGAGGGGGGGTGAGGGAGGGAGGGGCAGGGTGAGGGAGGGGGGCAGGGTGAGGGAGGGGGAGCAGGGTGAGGGAGGGGGGCAGGGTGAGGGGGGGGCAGGGTGAGGGAGGGGGGAGGGAGGGGGAGCAGGGTGAGGAGGGGGGCAGGGTGAGGGAGGGTGAGGGGGAGCAGGGTGAGGGAGGGGGGCAGGGTGAGGGAGGGGGGCAGGGTGAGGGAGGGGAGCAGGGTGAGGGAGGGGGAGCAGGGTGAGGGAGGGGGCAGGGTGAGGGAGGGGAGGGGGAGCAGGGTGAGGGAGGGGGGCAGGGTGAGGGAGGGGGAGCAGGGTGAGGGGGGGGGGCAGGGTGAGGGAGGGGGGCAGGGTGAGGGAGCAGGGTGGGGGAGGGGGAGCAGGGTGAGGAGGGGGGGCAGGGTGAGGGAGGGGGAGGGGGAGCAGGGTGAGGGAGAGGGGGCAGGGTGAGGGAGGGGAGGGGGAACAGGGTGAGGGAGGGGGAGCAGGGTGGGGGAGGGGGGAGCAGGGTGGGGGAGGGGGGAGCAGGATGGGGGAGGGGGGGAGGGAGGGGGGAGCAGGGTGAGGGAGGGGGAGGGGGGAGCAGGGTGAGGGAGGGGGAGGGGGAGGAGGGAGGGGGAGGGGGAGGAGGGAGGGGGAGGGGGAGGAGGGTGGGGCAGGGTGAGGGAGGGGGAGCAGGGTGAGGGAGGGGGAGGGGGGGCAGGGTGAGGGGAGGGGGAGCATGGTGAGGGAGGGGGAGGGGGGGCAGGGTGAGGGAGGGGGAGGGGGAGGAGGGTGGGGCAGGGTGAGGGAGGGGGAGCAGGGTGAGGGAGGGGGGAGCAGGGTGAGGGAGGGGGGAGCAGGGTGAGGGAGGGGGAGCAGGGTGAGGGAGGGGGAGCAGGGTGAGGGAGGGGGGAGCAGGGTGAGGGAGGGGGGCAGGGTGAGGGAGGGGGAGCAGGGTGAGGGAGGGGGAGCAGGGTGAGGGAGGGGGGAGCAGGGGTGAGGGAGGGGGGGCAGGGTGAGGGAGGGGGGGCAGGGTGAGGGGAGGGGGGAGCAGGGTGAGGATTCGGGGGGCGCAGGGTGAGGGAGGGGGAGCAGGGTGAGGGAGGGGGAGCAGGGTGAGGGAGGGGGAGCAGGGTGAGGGAGGGGGGAGCAGGGTGAGGGAGGGGGGAGCAGGGTGAGGGAGGGGGGCGCAGGGTGAGGGAGGGGGGAGCAGGGTGAGGAAGGGGGGAGCAGGGTGAGGGAGGGGGGAGCAGGGTGAGGGAGGGGAGCAGGGTGAGGGAGGGGGAGCAGGGGGAGGGAGGGGGAGGGGGAGCAGGGTGGGGGAGGGGGAGGGAGGGGGGAGCAGGGTGAGGGAGGGGGAGCTGGGTGAGGAGGGGGGGGGCAGGGTGAGGGAGGGGGGGCAGGGAGGGGGGGTGAGGCAGGGGGGAGCAGGGTGAGGGAGGGGGAGCTGGGTGAGGGAGGGGGGGCAGGGTGAGGGAGGGGGGGCAGGGTGAGGGAGGGGGGGCAGGGTGGGGGAGGGGGAGCTGGGTGAGGGAGGGGGGGCAGGGTGAGGGAGGGGGAGCAGGGTGAGGAAGGGGGAGCTGGGTGAGGGAGGGGGGGCAGGGTGAGGGAGGGGGAGCAGGGTGAGGGAGGGGGGCAGGGGTGAGGGTGGGGGGGGGCAGGGTGAGGGAGGGGGAGGGGGAGCAGAGTGAGGGGGGGCAGGGTGAGGGAGGGGGGAGCAGTGTGAGGGAGGGGGGGCAGGGTGAGGGAGGGGGGGCAGGGTGAGGGAGGGGGAGCAGGGTGAGGGAGGGGGAGCAGGGTGAGGGAGGGGGGGCAGGGTGAGGGTGGGGGGCAGGGTGAGGGTGGGGGCAGGGTGATGATTCGGGGGAGCAGGGTGAGGGAGGGGAGGGGGAGCAGGGTGATGATTCGGGGGGAGCAGGGTGAGGGAGGGGGGGCAGGGTGAGGGGAGGGGGAGCAGGGTGAGGGAGGGGGGAGGGAGGGGGGAGCAGGGTGAGGGAGGGGGCAGGGCGAGGGAGGGGGGCAGGGGGAGGGAGGGGGGAGGGAGGGGGGAGCAGGGTGAGGGAGGGGGGAGGGAGGGGGGAGCAGGGCGAGGGAGGGGGGCAGGGTGAGGGAGGGGGGCAGGGTGAGGGAGGGGGGCAGGGTGAGGGAGGGGGCTGCAGGGTGAGGGAGGGGGGCAGGGTGAGGGAGGGAGGAGCAGGGTGAGGGAGGGGGAGCAGGGTGAGGGAGGGGGAGCAGGGTGAGGGAGGGGGAGCAGGGTGAGGGAGGGGGGGCAGGGTGAGGGAGGGGGGCAGGGTGAGGGAGGGGGAGCAGGGTGAGGGAGGGGGGGCAGGGTGAGAGAGGGGGAGCAGGGTGAGGGAGGGGGAGCAGGGTGAGGGAGGGGGGGCAGGGTGAGGGAGGGGGGGCAGTGTGAGGGAGGGGGGAGCAGGGTGAGGGAGGGGGAGCAGGGTGAGGATTCGGGGGGGGCAGGGTGAGGGAGGGGGAGCAGGGTGAGGGTGGGGGGCAGGGTGAGGGGGGGGGCAGGGTGAGGGAGGGGAGCAGGGTGGGGAGGGGGAGCAGGGTGGGGGAGGGGGAGCAGGGTGGGGGAGGGGAGCAGGGTGGGGGAGGGGAGCAGGGTGAGGGAGGGGGGAGCAGGGTGAGGGAGGGGGGGGGCCGGGTGAGGGAGGGGGGCAGGGTGAGGGAGGGGGAGCAGGGTGAGGGAGGGGGGGCAGGGTGGGGGAGGGGGGGCAGGGTGAGGGAGGGGGAGCAGGGTGAGGGAGGGGGGGCAGGGTGAGGGAGGGGGAGCAGGGTGAGGGAGGGGGGGCAGGGTGAGGGAGGGGGGGCAGGGTGAGGGAGGGGGGGCAGGGTGAGGGAGGGGGGGCAGGGTGAGGGAGGGGGGGCAGGGTGAGGGAGGGGGGCAGGGTGAGGGAGGGGGGCAGGGTGAGGGAGGGGGTACAGGGTGAGGATTCGGGGGGTGCAGGGTGATGATTCGGGGGGAGCAGGGTGATGATTCGGGGGGAGCAGGGTGAGGGAGGGGGTGCAGGGTGATGATTCGGGGGGTGCAGGGTGAGGATTCGGGGGGTGCAGGGTGATGATTCGGGGGGAGCAGGGTGAGGGAGGGGGTGCAGGGTGATGATTCGGGGGGAGCAGTATCAGGTGTCTGCACCCCTGGGGTTGCTGGGAGATTTTAAAATTCTCAAGACGGTGGTGGTGGTTTGGGGGGGGGGCGGGGGGGCGCCACGTTTGACATTTTGAAGAGACGTCTATTTTGCAGACAATCAGTGTTGATTTGGATTCTGATGTGCGCACACAGTTTATGCAATCTGTCCAGGATGTGACCTTCAGTGAATGGGAGCGTGCTGCTCCTGCAGCAGGGGACCAGACTCTGTTACAGCCCGTGCAGTGGGTTGGAGCTTGGCTGGGCGCGCACGCTGTCAGCCCCGTGCTGATGTTTGTGTTCAATCCACATTTCCTCTTCACTTGTACAATCTAGGAACTTATTGCAAGAAAAACAGGAAACATTCCATTAATATTTCCTTCCACATCACTGATCAGTATGAGTGAGAACACCGGCCTGTTAAAGCACTCACTGCCCTTCCAGGCAACATCAGGAACCTGGGTGTACCGTATTGAGTTCAGATACCACATCAACACAAGTCCTCTGCACAAACACGCTGGCCTTCCAGATTTGCCGATGTATGCCCACACGAACCTCCAAATCCCCAAATACCAAGTCCCAAATTCAGTGTGCCCACAACTAAAGTCTATTCACCCGCCCCGTGTACATTTGTTCCTGTTGCCCAAGCTGCCAAGTTTGCCAAGCGAGGTGTGCCTATGGTTTAATGTTCAGTAAACTAAACGGGCTTCACAGATCAACACGCAACTAACAATGAGAAAGAAAACAGGCAGGTGTTAAGTAAGGATGTGATTCCAGCCGTTAAAAAAAGTTCTTAAAGTAAAGGTATTGCTCAGTCCCAAAGTCTCTCGCCGATGTGTTAATATATAACAGCTCAGCTCTCGTGATGAGTATGCCACCACCGTCACAGACTTCATCAGCAAATGTGTGGACGACTGCGTGCCAAAGAAAGCAGTACGTACGTTCCCCAACGGGGAACCATGGCTCAACCGCAAGATTGACTCCCTACTGAAGGACACGTCTGAGGCGTTCAAAGCAGACGACCCTGTCCTATACAAGAAATCCAGGTACGACCTCTGCAAAGCCATCCGAGATGCCAAGAGAGAATATCAAACTAAGCTAGAGTCACAGACAGACTCTCGGCGGTTGTGGCAAGGACTAAACAACATAACTGGCTACAAAGCGAAGCCGAGCAGTATCTCTGGCAGCAGCGCACCCCTCCATTCTATGCTCGGTTTGAGCAGGTAACCAACAATCCGCTGTGGAGTGCCCAGCAGCCCATAATTCACCCATACCCACCATCACAGTTTCCGAAGTCAGATCGGCCTTCCTGAAAGTGAACCCTCGGAAGGCGACAGGCCCGGACGGGATCCCTGGTCATGCACTCAGAGCCTGCACGGACCAGCTAGCAGAGGTGTTCGCGGACATCTTTAACCTGTCCCTACTCCACTCCGAGGTCCCCACCTGCTTCAAGAAGACCACCATCATACCGGTGTCAAAGAAGAACCAGGCAACGTGCCTCAATGACTACCGCCCAGTGGCCCTGACGTCAGTTGTAATGAAGTGCTTTGAGAGGCTGATCATCAAGCGCATCACCTCCATACTCCCGGAACGCCTTGACCCACTTCAATTCGCATACCGTCGCAACCGGTCCACATCAGACGCCATTTCCCTGGCCCTTACACTCATCCCTAGAGTATCTCAACAACAAGGACTCCTACATCAGACCCCTATTTATTGACTACAACTCCGCCTTCAACACCATAATCCCAGCCAAGCTCCTATCAAAGCTCCAAAACCTAGGACTTGGCTCCCCACTCTTCAACTGGATCCTTGACTTTCTGACCAACAGACCACATTCAGTAAGAATGAACACCAACACCTCCTCCACAATAGTGCTCAATACCGGTGCCCCGCAAGGCTGCGTACTTAGCCCCCTACTCTACTCCCTGTACACACACGACTGCGTGGCAAAACTTGGTTCCAACTCCATCTACAAGTTTGCTGACGATACGACCATAGTGGGCCGGATCTCGAATAACGACGAGTCCGAATACAGGAGGGAGATAGAGAACCTAGTGGAGTGGTGCAGTGACAACAATCTCTCCCTCAATGCCAGCAAAACTAAAGAGCTGGTCATTGACTTCAGGAAGCAAAGTACTGTACACACCCCTGTCAGCATCCACGGGGCCGAGGTGGAGATGGTTAGTAGTTTCAAATTCCTAGGGGTACACATCACCAAAAATCTGTCCTGGTCCACGCACGTCAACGCTATCACCAAGAAAGCACAACAGCGCCTATACTTTCTCAGGAAACTAAGGAAATTCGGCATGTCCACATTAACCCTTACCAACTTTTACAGATGCACTATAGAAAGCATCCTATCAGGCTGCATCACAGCCTGGTATGGCAACTGCTCGGCCCAGGACCGCAAGGAACTTCAGAGAGTCGTGAATATCGCCCAGTCCATCACACAAACCTGCCTCCCATCCATCGATTCCATCTACAGCTCCCGCTGCCGGGGAAAAGCAGGCAGCATAATCAAGGATCCCTCCCACCCGGCTTACTCACTTTTCCAACTTCTTCCATCGGGCAGGAGATACAGAAGTCTGAGAACACGCACGAACAGACTAAAAAACAGCTTCTTCCCCACTGTCACCAGACTCCTAAATGACCCTCTTATGGACTGACCTCATTAACACTACACCCTGTATGCTTCATCCGATGCCAATGCTTATGTAGTTACATTGTATATATTGTGTTGCCCTATTATGTATTCTCATGTATTTTCTTGAATTTTGTCTAATTCCCTTTCTTCCATGTACTGAATGATCTGCTGAGCTGCTTGCAGAAAAATACTTTTCACTGTATCTCAGTACACGTGACAATAAACAAATCCAATCCAACCAATCCAATGGAAGCACATAATATATCAGCAGTGTCCAATCCTGCTGCATGTCCCTGGTGGATACACAGTCACTCTCACATGGCTGCACACAAACTTTTACACAACCACTCACACATACACACACGCTCACACACACACACACAGGTACATGTGTGCACACACTTACATTCACAAGCACACACACATCTTCATGTACAAACAGAAGTCCAGCAAGAGGACACATCTTTAAAGACACAGAACTACTTCTGCGCTGCATGGGCAGCACGGTAGCACAGTGGTTAGCACTGTTGCTTCACAGCGCCAGGGTCCCAAGTTTGATTCCCGGCTTGGGTTACTGGCTGTGCAGAGTCTGCACGTTCTCCCCGTGTCTGCGTGGGCTTCCTCCGGGTGCTCCGGTTTCCTCCCACAAGTCCTGAAAGACGTGCTGTTGGGTAATTTGGACATTCTGAATTCTCCCTCTGCGTACCCGAACAGGTGCCGGAGTGTGGCGACTAAGGGATTTTCACAGTAACTTCATTGCAGTGTTAATGCAAGCCTACTTGTGACAATAAAGATTGCTTTACTTCTTTAAAAATACACAAAATATTTAATATCAAGTTCTCAAAATATTTCATTTTTGCCAAAAAGATAATGTGACCCCATTCAACCAGTAAAGTATGTGTTGACGTCTGATGGTGGCCAAGGATAGGATTGGGTTTAAATGTGATGTTGCCTTGTGCCAACATCCTTCAGAAATTTTCTGTCCATGTTTCCGCTGCAGGAACGGCTACCCACAGAACTGCAGCCCCCAGCTCGGGGTGGGCAAAAGGGAAAGGATCAGCAGAAAGAAAATATCTGGATGTCAAGCAAGTGACTTTTCTCCTCCCCGCAGTTCAATGTAAGGTAAACCTGACCTCCCTCTGCTGAATATTCATCGCAGTATGATCACAGCTCCCTCCAGCAAACAGTGGCTGTGAGAAAGCAGACATAGATAAATGGCACACTTATATAGTGACGGCCACACAGAACCCTGCACAATCCCAGAGCAATCACACCACCCAACACCAGCCAAAGCACGAATACTAATTAGCAAGGCAGGAGATGGCAGGCTAATGTTCATTAACACAGTATAGGACTCAAGTATCGGCCACAATGCTCACTATCAGCTCAGCAACTCTTCAAACAGCAGGAACAAAGGCAAAGGACTGTCTATTTTGGGACCTTTTTTTTCTAAACAGAGCAGAGACCTCAGCACAATGTGCGGCATCTCACAAGTTTCACATTGGTGATAATGAAGACAGGAAGGCGATGGAAATAAACAGAGCTGTCCCCAAATGGAGATTCTCAGATGTGAATCTGAGCATATAAGGTGGCACAGTGGCTAGCACTGTTGCTTCACAGCGTCAGGATCCTGGGTTCTATTCCCGGCTTGGGTCAATGTCTGTATCGAGTCTGCACGTTCTCAGTGTCTGCGTGGGTTTCCTCCGGGGGCTCCGGTTTCCTCCCACAAGTCCTGAAAGACGTGCTGTTAGGTAATTTGGACATTCTGAATTCTCCCTCTGCGTACCCGAACAGGCGCCGGAATGTGATGACTAGGGGCTTTTCACAGTAACTTCATTGCAGTGTTAATGTAAGCCGACTTGTGACAATAATAAGATTATTTATTTATGCACTGAAACAATCCCACATGCAGGTGTTTTTTATTTTATCAGCCACAAGAGAATACTGTTCCTGCCTTACAGACATTAGAAGAAGAAATTCTGTCTGGAGGCAGAAATCCTTGTTGGATCAATAGTCTCAGATTGGTCAGTCAAATGTCCATTCGCAGTTACTCATATATTGGCAGGATAGCATCCGGAATGTCACATCCCCACATGCCACATTCACACATGTAAACTTTCTAACAGGAGGAGGTCACTGGATCACTTTGAGGGGCTTGAATCCAGGGCGATTCTTCCACGGTGTACATGGCCACTGATCAACGCTGGTGTGTCTGGAGCAGCACCGCTGGATCTGCAGGACGCCGGATGACCCCAAGCCCAATGCCCATGTGAATCCCGGCATTTACATTATTTGCTGTTTGAATTTTGTGAGAAAGCAACTCCTTTGAGCTTTGTCGCCTCATTAGCGGATAAATCATAAAGCAGCTCACCACGATCCATCAGTGACAATAACTCAAGACGTCTGAGAGTTTATGGGGTCATGAATTTAAGCTTTCCAGGTATATCGAGGCTGCCTGGTATTTACTGTACAGTGAACCAGGAAGACACAAGGTTGAGATATTATTACAGCAGGCACCCACCCTGTCTGCAATATCAGAGAGCACTCGGTAAGTGACATTCTCATGCAAAGCTTCTAAAATTGTTGGGTCAGACAGTGCGGGGCGTAGCTCTCTGACCCACTGTCCCGTGCTGCTTCTTGGATTTGTTTATTGTCACGTGTACCGAGGTACAGTGAAAAGTATTTTCTGTGAGCAGCTCAACAGATCACTAAGTACATGGGAAGAAAAGGGAATAAAAGAAAATACATAATAGGGCAACACAAGATATACAGTATAACTACATAAGCACTGGCATCGGTTGAAGCATACAGGGTGCAGTGTTAACGAGGTCAGTCAATAAGAGGGTCATTTAGGAGTCTGGTAACAGTGGGGAAGAAGCTGTTTTTGAGTCTGTTGGTGCGTGTTCTCAGACTTCTGTATCTCCTGCCCGATGGAAGAATTTGGAAGAGTGAGTAAGCCGAGGGAGGGATCTTTGATTATGCTGCCCGCTTTCCCCCGGCAGCGGGAGGTGTAGATGGAGTCCATGGATGGGAGGCAGGTTTGTGTGATGGACTGGGCGGTATTCACAACTCTCTGAAGTTTCCTGAGGTCCTGTGCCGAGCAGTTGCCATACCAGGCTGTGATGCAGCCCGATAGGATGCTTTCTATGGTGCATCTGTAAACGTTGGTACGGGTTAATGTGGACATGCCGAATTTCCTTAGTCTCCTGCGGAAGTAAAGGCGCTGTTGTGCTTTCTTGGTGGTAGCGTCGACGTGGGTGGACCAGGACAGATTTTTGGTGATGTGCACCCCTAGGAATTTGAAACTGCTAACCATCTCTACCTCGGCTCCGTTGATGCTGACAGGGGTGTGTACAGTACTTTGCTTCCTGAAGTCAATGACCAGCTCTTTAGTTTTGCTGGCATTGAGGGAGAGATTGTTGTCGTTACACCACTCCACTAGGTTCTCTATCTCCCTCCTGTATTCTGACTCGTCGTTATTCGAGACCCGGCCCACTATGGTCGTATCGTCAGCAAACTTGTAGATGGAGTTGGAACCAAGTTTTGCCACGCAGTCGTGTGTGTAGAGGGAGTAGGGTAGGGGGATAAGTACGCAGCCTTGCGGGGCCCCGGTATTGAGGACTATTGTGGAGGAGGTGTTGTTGTTCATTCTTACTGATTGTGGTCTGTTGGTCAGAAAATCGAGGATCCAGTTGCAGAGTGGGGAGCCAAGTCCTAGGTTTTGGAGCTTTGATATGAGCTTGGCTGGGATTATGGTGTTGAAGGCAGAGCTGTAGTCAATACAGCTACTTTCTTCTTCTTCGAGAGAGAGAGAGAGTGAGAGGGAGAGAGAAAGAGAGCAGTCTAGTTTTTATTTATATAAATTTAGAGTGCCCAATTCATTTTTTCCAATTAAGGGCCAATTTAGCGTGGCCAATCCACCTACCCTGCACATCTTTGGGTTGTGGGGGCAAGACCCACGCAAACACGGACAGTGACCCAGAGCCGGGATCAAACCTGGGACCTCGGCACCATGAGGCCGCAGTGCTAACCACTGCGCCACCGTGCTGCCCTCAGAGCAGTCGTTAACCCCACTCCCCTAGCTCTCTCCTGATACCCCTTCAGATATTTCCTTTTCAAGTATTTATCTAATTCCCTTTTTTCAAAAGTTATCATCCAATCTGCTTCCACCGCCCTTTTAGGCAATCCATTGTGTAAATGAGAAACTTCTCATCTACCCTCTGATTCTTTTGCCTCAACCTGTGTCCTCTGCTCACCAACCTGGTTACCAGTGACAATCATTCCTCCTTATTTACTTCATCAAAACCCCTTGTTGTGCTTTCCATCAATTGACTCAATGCCAGTCTCAAAAGAGAATGTGACTTGCTCCTGAGATGACAGGGGCACAGGACAGGGTGGTAAAATGAAGTACACGGAATCCAGAATTATCTTCAGCTTGACCATGGCCACAGAGCAACATCAGGGCGGATTGTACCTTATCCCAGGAGGAGAAATCTTTCATCCAAGGAAGATAGCTCTGGAAACGCAGCATTCCTCCACAACTGAATCGGAGTTAGGATTATGCCCCAAGTTCTGGGATTCCCGCCACCCCCCCCCCCCCCCCCACCCCACCCCCCAAACCCCTCTATTCCCCCCCCCCCCCCTCTTTTGAGACATTTTAAAAAATCTTTGTCTTTGACCAATCTTTTGAACTAATCTAATTTTCCTTATGTGGCTCGGTGGCAAATTTTGTTTGATAATCATTCCTGTGAAGAACTTTTCACATTAAAGGTACTACTGTATATAAATGCAAGTAATTATTGCTGTAGATTCAGGGCCCTGAGTGAGATTTAAACCCATGACTGCACATCGGCAATGTGACCATATTTCCTCAGCTAATATTGCTCTCAATGAGGGACTTTTCATTCATTACCCAAAACTGCCCCCATCCTGGATTAAAGGCCCGTACACAGCATTTAATTCAGTGTGAAATGACCCAAATTATACTCTCCCCGCACCGTCCTAGTTTGGAACAGTGAATCTATATGTTTTTGATGAGGGTGTTTTTCAAGTGGATAGTGTAGGAATGCTTAATGGAGCCACTATCACACATTACTGGGTCCCGCGTCAGAGACATCTCCCACATCAGGCACATTCTCTCTCTGTATCGATACTCTCCTTTTCTGTACCTATCACCTCTTTCTGGGTGTTCTCGACAAGCTCCCCCTCTCTCCAGAGAGAAGTAACCCTCACTCTCTCTCTGCGTTGCCTTCTCCCAGGCTGCCTGCACACTCTGTCTTTCTGTGCACGTCTGTGTGTCTCTCCCTGCTCACTAACGGCAGTGCAGTGTACTGCATGTTTCATGAATCGAAGGAGCCCATATCCACAGGCTAATGGAGGAGAATAAAGCTACACATGCCAAAGGTTTCCATGGTTACCATCAGTCAGTGAGGGACCTCAAATTGGGGGTGGGGTGGAGCCTGCCTACTTCCTGCAGCAGGCACAGCTCTGCTTTTGTTTAAGCAGAGCTCCAGTTCGTGTAGGCTGGCTTTTCACAGCTGCAAAGCAGTACGGTTTGAGAACACCGCCTCCATTGCAACCCTACCCCACAATAAATAACCTCCAGTCCCTCTCCCTCCCCCACACCCTCTCCCTCTTCAACCAACAAGGTGCTGGCGAGTTAAACTGAATGCACTGGCCCAGGGATTGGTGATGAGGCCCCTGTTGTTGTAACTACGATAATAACTTAAATTACTTCTCAACCACACGCCGTCCCTCCACAACATCACCTGAAAACATAAAGTCAGGCTCCACGTGTGTGGCACTCACCTCTATCTCCTCACCAATCCCCTCAACCTCTCCACTCTGTCGTATATGTCACACCGATTGTGTCACATCCAGTAAATCTCTTCCAACTAAACACTGGGAAGACCAAAGGCATCGGGCGGGATTATTTGTTGCCAGTGGCCGAAATGGGGAACGGCGATCGGGGCGGAGAATGGCTCCCGAGGCCGGAATCGGGGCGGAGAATGGCTCCCGAGGCCGGAATCGGGTCGGAGAATGGCTCCCGAGGCCGGAATCGGGGCGGAGAATGGCTCCCGAGGCCGGAATCGGGTCGGAGAATGGCTCCCGAGACCGGAATCGGGCCGGAGAATGGCTCCCGAGGCCGGAATCGGAGCGGAGAATGGCTCCCGAGGCCGGAATCGGGGCGGAGAATGGCTCCCGAGGCCGGAATCGGGGCGGAGAATGGCTCCCGAGACCGGATCGGGGCGGAGAATGGCTCCCGAGACCGGAATCGGGGCGGAGAATGGCTCCCGAGACCGGAATCTGGGCGGAGAATGGCTCCCGAGGCCGGAATCGGGGCGGAGAATGACTCCCGAGACCGGAATCGGGGCGGAGAATGGCTCCCGAGACCGGAATCGGGGCGGAGAATGGCTCCCGAGATCGGAATCGGGGCGGAGAATGGCTCCCGAGACCGGGATCGGGGCGGAGAATGGCTCCCGAGGCCGGAATCGGGGCGGAGAATCGCTCCCGAGGCCGGAATCGGGGCGGAGAATGGCTCCCGAGACCGGGATCGGGGCGGAGAATGGCTCCCGAGACCGGAATCGGGGCGGAGAATGGCTCCCGAGGCCGGAATCTGGGCGGAGAATGGCTCCCGAGACCGGAATCGGGGCGGAGAATGGCTCCCGAGGCCGGAATCGGGGCGGAGAATGGCTCCCGAGGCCGGAATCGGGGCGGAGAATGGCTCCCGAGACCGGGATCGGAGCGGAGAATGGCTCCCGAGACCGGGATCGGGGCGGAGAATGGCTCCCGAGGCCGGAATCGGGGCGGAGAATGGCTCCCGAGACCGGGATCGGAGCGGAGAATGGCTCCCGAGACCGGAATCGGGGCGGAGAATGACTCCCGAGACCGGAATCGGGGCGGAGAATGGCTCCCGAGACCGGAATCGGGGCGGAGAATGGCTCCCGAGACCGGAATCGGAGCGGAGAATGGCTCCCGAGACCGGAATCGGGCCGGAGAATGGCTCCCGAGACCGGGATCGGGGCGGAGAATGGCTCCCGAGGCCGGAATCGGGGCGGAGAATGGCTCCCGAGACCGGGATCGGGGCGGAGAATGGCTCCCGAGACCGGAATCGGGGCGGAGAATGGCTCCCGAGATCGGAATCGGGGCGGAGAATGGCTCCCGAGATCGGAATCGGGGCGGAGAATGGCTCCCGAGACCGAATCGGGGCGGAGAATGGCTCCCGAGGCCGGAATCGGGGCGGAGAATGGCTCCCGAGGCCGGAATCGGGGCGGAGAATGGCTCCCGAGACCGGAATCGGGCCGGAGAATGGCTCCCGAGACCGGGATCGGGGCGGAGAATGGCTCCCGAGGCCGGAATCGGGGCGGAGAATGGCTCCCGAGACCGGAATCGGGGCGGAGAATGGCTCCCGAGGCCGGAATCGGGCCGGAGAATGGCTCCCGAGACCGGGATCGGGGCGGAGAATGGCTCCCGAGGCCGGAATCGGGGCGGAGAATGGCTCCCGAGACCGGGATCGGGGCGGAGAATGGCTCCCGAGACCGGAATCGGGGCGGAGAATGGCTCCCGAGATCGGAATCGGGGCGGAGAATGGCTCCCGAGATCGGAATCGGGGCGGAGAATGGCTCCCGAGACCGGAATCGGGGCGGAGAATGGCTCCCGAGGCCGGAATCGGGGCGGAGAATGGCTCCCGAGGCCGGAATCGGGGCGGAGAATGGCTCCCGAGGCCGGAATCGGGGCGGAGAATGGCTCCCGAGGCCGGAATCGGGGCGGAGAATGGCTCCCGAGGCCGGAATCGGGGCGGAGAATGGCTCCCGAGACCGGAATCGGGCCGGAGAATGGCTCCCGAGATCGGAATCGGGGCGGAGAATGGCTCCCGAGACCGGAATCGGGGCGGAGAATGGCTCCCGAGGCCGGAATCGGGGCGGAGAATGGCTCCCGAGGCCGGGATCGGGGCGGAGAATCGCTCCCGAGGCCGGAATCGGGGCGGAGAATGGCTCCCGAGGCCGGAATCGGAGCGGAGAATGGCTCCCGAGACCGGGATCGGGGCGGAGAATGGCTCCCGAGACCGGGATCGGGCCGGAGAATGGCTCCCGAGACCGGAATCGGGGCGGAGAATGGCTCCCGAGGCCGGAATCGGGGCGGAGAATGTCGGGGCGGAGAATGGCTCCCGAGACCGGAATCGGGGCGGAGAATGTCGGGGCGGAGAATGGCTCCCGAGACCGGAATCGGGGCGGAGAATGGCTCCCGAGGCCGGGATCGGGTCAGAGAATGGCTCCCGAGACCGGGATCGGGGCGGAGAATGTCGGGGCGGAGAATGGCTCCCGAGGCCGGGATCGGGGCGGAGAATGGCTCCCGAGACCGGAATCGGGGCGGAGAATGGCTCCCGAGACCGGAATCTGGGCGGAGAATGGCTCCCGAGGCCGGAATCGGGGCGGAGAATGGCTCCCGAGACCGGAATCGGGCCGGAGAATGGCTCCCGAGACCGGAATCTGGGCGGAGAATGGCTCCCGAGACCGGGATCGGGGCGGAGAATGGCTCCCGAGACCGGAATCGGGGCGGAGAATGGCTCCCGAGACCGGAATCGGGGCGGAGAATGGCTCCCGAGATCGGAATCGGGGCGGAGAATGGCTCCCGAGGCCGGGATCGGGGCGGAGAATGGCTCCCGAGGCCGGGATCGGGGCGGAGAATGGCTCCCGAGACCGGGATCGGGGCGGAGAATGGCTCCCGAGACCGGGATCGGGGCGGAGAATGGCTCCCGAGACCGGAATCGGGGCGGAGAATGACTCCCGAGACCGGAATCGGGGCGGAGAATGGCTCCCGAGACCGGGATCGGGGCGGAGAATGGCTCCCGAGACCGGAATCGGGGCGGAGAATGGCTCCCGAGACCGGAATCGGGGCGGAGAATGACTCCCGAGACCGGAATCGGGGCGGAGAATGGCTCCCGAGACCGGAATCGGGGCGGAGAATGGCTCCCGAGGCCGGGATCGGGGCGGAGAATGGCTCCCGAGACCGGAATCGGGGCGGAGAATGGCTCCCGAGGCCGGAATCGGGGCGGAGAATGGCTCCCGAGACCGGAATCGGGGCGGAGAATGGCTCCCGAGGCCGGAATCGGGGCAGAGAATGGCTCCCGAGACCGGGATCGGGGCGGAGAATGGCTCCCGAGGCCGGGATCGGAGCGGAGAATGGCTCCCGAGACCGGAATCGGGCCGGAGAATGGCTCCCGAGACCGGAATCGGGGCGGAGAATGGCTCCCGAGACCGGAATCGGGGCGGAGAATGGCTCCCGAGGCCGGGATCGGGCCGGAGAATGGCTCCCGAGACCGGATCGGGGCGGAGAATGGCTCCCGAGGCCGGGATCGGAGCGGAGAATGGCTCCCGAGACCGGAATCGGGCCGGAGAATGGCTCCCGAGACCGGAATCGGGGCGGAGAATGGCTCCCGAGGCCGGGATCGGGCAGGGGAATGGCTCCCGAGACCGGAATCGGGCCGGAGAATGGCTCCCGAGACCGGAATCGGGGCGGAGAATGGCTCCCGAGACCGGAATCGGGGCGGAGAATGGCTCCCGAGACCGGAATCGGGGCGGAGAATGGCTCCCGAGGCCGGAATCGGAGCGGAGAATGGCTCCCGAGACCGGGATCGGGGCGGAGAATGGCTCCCGAGACCGGAATCAGAGCGGAGAATGGCTCCCGAGACCGGGATCGGGGCGGAGAATGGCTCCCGAGACCGGGATCGGGGCGGAGAATGGCTCCCGAGACCGGGATCGGGGCGGAGAATGGCTCCCGAGACCGGGATCGGGGCGGAGAATGGCTCCCGAGACCGGAATCGGGGCGGAGAATGTCGGGGCGGAGAATGGCTCCCGAGACCGGAATCGGAGCGGAGAATGGCTCCCGAGACCGGAATCGGAGCGGAGAATGGCTCCCGAGGCCGGGATCGGGGCGGAGAATGGCTCCCGAGACCGGAATCGGGGCGGAGAATGGCTCCCGAGACCGGAATCGGAGCGGAGAATGGCTCCCGAGACCGGGATCGGGGCGGAGAATGGCTCCCGAGGCCGGAATCGGGGCGGAGAATGGCTCCCGAGACCGGGATCGGGGCGGAGAATGGCTCCCGAGACCGGAATCGGGGCGGAGAATGGCTCCCGAGACCGGGATCGGGCCGGAGAATGGCTCCCGAGACCGGGATCGGGGCGGAGAATGGCTCCCGAGACCGGAATCGGGGCGGAGAATGGCTCCCGAGGCCGGAATCGGGGCGGAGAATGGCTCCCGAGGCCGGAATCGGGGCGGAGAATGGCTCCCGAGACCGGAATCGGGGCGGAGAATGGCTCCCGAGGCCGGGATCGGGGCGGAGAATGGCTCCCGAGACCGGAATCGGGCCGGAGAATGGCTCCCGAGACCGGAATCGGGGCGGAGAATGGCTCCCGAGACCGGAATCGGGGCGGAGAATGGCTCCCGAGACCGGAATCGGGGCGGGAGAATGGGCTCCCGAGGCCGGAATCGGAGCGGAGAATGGCTCCCGAGACCGGGATCGGGGCGGAGAATGGCTCCCGAGACCGGAATCAGAGCGGAGAATGGCTCCCGAGACCGGGATCGGGGCGGAGGAATGGCTCCCGAGACCGGGATCGGGGCGGAGAATGGCTCCCGAGACCGGGATCGGGGCGGAGAATGGCTCCCGAGACCGGAATCGGGGCGGAGAATGTCGGGGCGGAGAATGGCTCCCGAGACCGGAATCGGAGCGGAGAATGGCTCCCGAGACCGGAATCGGAGCGGAGAATGGCTCCCGAGGCCGGGATCGGGGCGGAGAATGGCTCCCGAGACCGGAATCGGGGCGGAGAATGGCTCCCGAGACCGGAATCGGAGCGGAGAATGGCTCCCGAGACCGGGATCGGGGCGGAGAATGGCTCCCGAGGCCGGAATCGGGGCGGAGAATGGCTCCCGAGACCGGGATCGGGGCGGAGAATGGCTCCCGAGACCGGAATCGGGGCGGAGAATGGCTCCCGAGACGGGATCGGGCCGGAGAATGGCTCCCGAGACCGGGATCGGGGCGGGAGAATGGCTCCCGAGACCGGAATCGGGGCGGAGAATGGCTCCCGAGGCCGGAATCGGGGCGGAGAATGGCTCCCGAGGCCGGAATCGGGGCGGAGAATGGCTCCCGAGACCGGAATCGGGGCGGAGAATGGCTCCCGAGGCCGGAATCGGGGCGGAGAATGGCTCCCGAGACCGGAATCGGGGCGGAGAATGGCTCCCGAGATCGGAATCGGGGCGGAGAATGGCTCCCGAGACCGGGATCGGGGCGGAGAATCGCTCCCGAGACCGGAATCGGAGCGGAGAATGGCTCCCGAGACCGGAATCGGGGCGGAGAATGGCTCCCGAGGCCGGAATCGGGCCGGAGAATGGCTCCCGAGGCCGGAATCGGGGCGGAGAATGGCTCCCGAGACCGGGATCGCGGCGGAGAATGGCTCCCGAGACCGGAATCTGGGCGGAGAATGGCTCCCGAGACCGGGATCGGGGCGGAGAATGGCTCCCGAGACCGGAATCGGGGCGGAGAATGGCTCCCGAGACCGGGATCGGGCCGGAGAATGGCTCCCGAGACCGGGATCGGGGCGGAGAATGGCTCCCGTGACCGGAATCGGGGCGGAGAATGGCTCCCGAGGCCGGAATCGGGGCGGAGAATGGCTCCCGAGGCCGGAATCGGGGCGGAGAATGGCTCCCGAGACCGGAATCGGGGCGGAGAATGGCTCCCGAGGCCGGAATCGGGGCGGAGAATGGCTCCCGAGACCGGAATCGGGCCGGAGAATGGCTCCCGAGACCGGAATCGGGGCGGAGAATGGCTCCCGAGACCGGGATCGGGCCGGAGAATGGCTCCCGAGACCGGGATCGGGGCGGAGAATGGCTCCCGAGACCGGAATCGGGGCGGAGAATGGCTCCCGAGGCCGGAATCGGGGCGGAGAATGGCTCCCGAGGCCGGAATCGGGGCGGAGAATGGCTCCCGAGGCCGGAATCGGGGCGGAGAATGGCTCCCGAGACCGGAATCGGGGCGGAGAATGGCTCCCGAGACCGGAATCGGAGCGGAGAATGGCTCCCGAGACCGGGATCGGGGCGGAGAATGGCTCCCGAGGCCGGAATCGGGGCGGTGAATGGCTCCCGAGACCGGGATCGGGGCGAGAATGGCTCCCGAGGCCGGAATCGGGGCGGAGAATGGCTCCCGAGGACCGGGAATCGGGGCGGAGAATGGCTCCCGAGACCGGGATCGGGCCGGGAGAATGGCTCCCGAGACCGGGGATCGGGGCGGAGAATGGCTCCCGAGACCGGAATCGGGGCGGAGAGTGGAGAATGGCTCCCGAGGCCGGGAATCGGGGCGGAGAATGGCTCCCGAGGCGGAATCGGGGCGGAGAATGGCTCCCGAGGCCGTGGATCGGGGCGGAGAATGGCTCCCGAGACCGGAATCGGGCCGGAGAATGGCTCCCGAGATCGGAATCGGGGCGGAGAATGGCTCCCGAGACCGGGATCGGGGCGGAGAATGGCTCCCGAGACCGGAATCGGGGCGGAGAATGGCTCCCGAGATCGGAATCGGGGCGGAGAATGGCTCCCGAGATCGGAATCGGGGCGGAGAATCGCTCCCGAGACCGGAATCGGAGCGGAGAATGGCTCCCGAGACCGGAATCGGGGCGGAGAATGGCTCCCGAGACCGGAATCGGGGCGGAGAATGGCTCCCGAGACCGGAATCGGAGCGGAGAATGGCTCCCGAGACCGGGATCGGGGCGGAGAATGGCTCCCGAGACCGGAATCGGGCCGGAGAATGGCTCCCGAGACCGGAATCGGGGCGGAGAATGGCTCCCGAGGCCGGAATCGGGGCGGAGAATGGCTCCCGAGGCCGGAATCGGGGCGGAGAATGGCTCCCGAGGCCGGAATCGGGCCGGAGAATGGCTCCCGAGACCGGGATCGCGGCGGAGAATGGCTCCCGAGACCGGAATCTGGGCGGAGAATGGCTCCCGAGACCGGGATCGGGGCGGAGAATGGCTCCCGAGACCGGAATCGGGGCGGAGAAATGGCTCCCGAGATCGGAATCGGGCGGAGAATGCTCCCGAGACCGGAATCGGGGCGGAGAATGGCTCCCGAGACCGGGATCGGGGCGGAGAATGGCTCCCGAGACCGGGATCGGGGCGGAGAATGGGCTCCCGAGACCGGAATCGGGCCGGAGAATGGCTCCCGAGACCGGGATCGGAGCGGAGAATGGCTCCCGAGACCGGGATCGGGCCGGAGAATGGCTCCCGAGACCGGGATCGGGCCGGAGAATGGCTCCCGAGACCGGAATCGGGGCGGAGAATGGCTCCCGAGGCCGGAATCGGGGCGGAGAATGGCTCCCGAGGCCGGAATCGGGGCGGAGAATGGCTCCCGAGACCGGAATCGGGGCGGAGAATGGCTCCCGAGGCCGGAATCGGGGCGGAGAATGCTCCCGAGACCGGAATCGGGGCGGAGAATGGCTCCCGAGATCGGAATCGGGGCGGAGAATGGCTCCCGAGACCGGGATCGGGGCGGAGAATCGCTCCCGAGACCGGAATCGGAGCGGAGAATGGCTCCCGAGACCGGAATCGGAGCGGAGAATGGCTCCCGAGACCGGAATCGGAGCGGAGAATGGCTCCCGAGACCGGAATCGGAGCAGGCGGCGATTTGATGCCGGGTCGTGATGCTCCGCCCCCTCCATATCAGCATCATCGAGAGACGTAACCCCGTTGGAATGTCATTAACGGGCCAACCCACAATACTCCGCCTCCGATGTGGTCTCAGCAGTCGTGAGCCTGGTGTGACGGCTGCGGAGAGGGCGTGCTGACAGTGTCCAGCAGCGCCACACTCGGCCGAGATCCATGCCGCTGACCGGGGGGGGGGGGCTTCTGCCAGGGCTGGGGGAGTGGTGGGAGGTGGCCAGGAGGTGGGCTGTGGAGTCGGAGTGGGCGGGTACGCAGGCCAGCACAGCCGGCGGCATGTTTTCCAGCGCGATCGACGCGTGTGTAGGTGTGCGCCCGGCTGCAGCTTGTCAGCCCTGCGCATGTGCAGCACGGACCCGGCGATTCTCCAACCGTTTTCCGTGCATTCTGTGGGTGTTTCAAGCGGTGCTGGTTCTAGCCCCTCACCGGTAGCGGAATCGGTACAGGTTTCGCACCAACTGTCCCGTCCTGATCCATCCTGGATTCTCTGTTGGCGCCGGCACTTAGTCTCAGAAACGGAGAATCCAGCCCATTGTCTTTAGTCCATGCCTAAACCTCGAACACAAGCCACCAACTCCATCCCTCTCCCTGGAACTGCTTGAGGATGAATCAGGCAATTCACAATCTTCATTCCATATTTGATTCAGAGTTGAACATCCAAGAAACAAAAAGACCACGAGATCCCCAGCTCTATGGGGAAGTAATAATAATAATCTTTATCATTGTCACAAGTAGACTTACATTAACACTGCAATGAAGTTACAAGCGCGTCCAAAACGCAATCTAACCCCCATCCAGGCCAGGGACAGAATCAACGTTAATCATACAGTAAAAAATAATGAAGAGAGGGCCAGCAGCAACAAGTAAAACTCGGATGCAGGATCTCGCTTGGAAGGAGAGAGAAAGAAGGAAGAAAAAGCAAGAATCATCAGAGCTAACCACACGGATAAGAGGGAAGCAGCATCTAACTCAAACCCCACATCGCTCGGGCAACCGTACAGCACGAGCCATCAAGGAGGGGGAACCGAACACAATGGGGGCACCTCACCTACCCCAGGGGAAAAAAAGGTAATCTATTCAGTGCAGAGCTCCGCCCACCAACCACCCACCCGCCCCCAAAGGCATCCCAAGAAGAGGACACCCTGATCACTGAGGGCAGCAGGATACCAACCACGGCACTGAGCCTGGCCTAGTCCAGCACTGCACTAAAAAACTCCCACAAGGAGAGAAAGGCTAACACTCCAGCCCTGGCCAGGAGGGGACCTCATTGAGAAAGAGCCATCAAGACACCATCAATTGGGTGTCCTGGGGAGGAGGATCGATCCTCCTCCCCCGCACCCCAAGGACCCCCCTCCCACCCCTCACTCCACCAGACCTGACCAGAACCAGGACCAGCACCACGCTAAGAGACAAGATATTCCATCAGCTCCAATTGTACCAAAAACAGCTAAAGAGAGAGACCCAAGTAAGGAGAAAAGACAAACTTGACCGGAAGGAAGAGACAGACAGAACCCAGTTCTCCCCAGGACAACAAAACGTCTGTCTGGGCCGATAAGGAGAAAAGCACCAATTCTTAGATTCAATTCAAAATGGAAAAGGAAAAATAACCCCAAAACGGATCAGCTCTAACGGGGGGGGGGGGTATCCTCAATCCCAGCGAGGACAAACAAACCCTGCCCAACTCCCACCTTCCAGCTCTGCCCCGGCCCCCACACCCCCTCATCGTCCCTCTACACGAGACGGGGTGATGACAAAGAATATCCTCCTCCCTCAACCACTATACGGCATGATTATATTTTGGATTATTCGACTAAACATGTACCTGCTAAATCAGGATAACTAACCATACCCGGCCATTGCTTCCATATTACACACACCTCTGGAGAAAAACAGACAGCATCAAACAACAATATGATTAACAGGGAGCAATGTCTAGGATAACAACTGAATTGGAGGGCAGTCCTCAGGACAAAGACATCTTCCCGGATGCACCAAGAAAGCAAAAGACAAGAATAAAACAGGGTCAGGATCAACAAGCACTTTCCAAGGTTTTCTAAGGATTCCAACGATTGAAGCTCAAGACACCATTATTTCCACCAAGCCGTCTGACCAAAACCCAGGCGGTCCTCAGCCTAGGCTCTGCCCCAGGGAGGGGGAGTGCTCTGACTCGGCCGGTATGGCCTCCTTCAACCCTTCACAACAAGCATCAGGAACAGGACAATACAAGACCAGCAATCAGTAGGTCAACCCGACCCCCAGTCTCGAAGACAGGATACAATATGCTTCATCAAATCTGAAACTCCCAGACTCCAAGTGCAGATTACCGAAACATGACAGCCAATCTAGAAACTCACTCAGGACCTCTTCCACCACCTCTCGCTGGGGACCAGCTCATGGACCAGCCCCTCTCAATCCCCCTCTTCCGAACCCATCAAGATGGACAACAAGCCATGCAGCAGGGTGTTGACAGGCACGCCGCCACCAGAGGAAGTGCTCTCGCAAGTACAAGAACCTCCTTGTGCGCCTCCATAAAAGTACCCCGCAACACTGACGACCTGCACCATAGAGTCAAGACTTTCAGCCAGGACAACATCTCCATTGGCAGCCGTCATTCGAGGTGCACAGCACCATCAAGACGGGACCCGCTCAATAGCAACTGTGCCGCTCAGAGCTGGGCTCCATCCAGTCCACTCCAGCCGCCACGGACAAACGAGGATTTTAGTATTTTATCCTGGCAGGAACATCAACCAAACAATTCTTGGGACACAGCACAAGCCATGCACCCCAAGTAAAGGTAAATATGAAATGGGCAACAGAATGAAAAGGATTAAACGATCAGCAAAGCTGGAGCTCCCGCGCTCACACATGTGACCCCCGTGATACATTTCAGTATCTTAAAGGAGCTATATAAATGGAAATCGCTTATTGTCACAAGTAGGCTTCAAAAGAAGTTACTGTGAAAAGCCCCTAGTAGCCACATTCCGGCGCCTGTTCGGGGAGGCTGGTACGGGAATTGAACTGTGCTGCTGGCCTGCCTTGGTCTGCTTTAAAAGCCAGCTCTTTAGCCCTGTGCTAAACCAGCCCCATTACACGTTATTGTTCCTTTGGATTGCAAATTTATTTAGGTTTACCAGCAATACTAAACGAGCACAATAGTGAATCCAGATGAGGCAGCATCAGTAAAGGTGCACAAGAATTTCCACACAGTTACGTGTTAACTTCTGCTCACTAGGTGAACAGAATCCAAGCAGGGTAGAGATGAACAAGATCTCAGGGCAATACTCACTATGTACAGGTGCATGAAGCACAGTCAAAGCAAATACAAAGGCACCTTACATTTAAATGAGTAAAATGAATGAGGTTGAAACTGTATGTGCGCAGTTTAGAGCACTCCTTGAGTATTCTGTCCAGTTCCGGTCACAGAAATACTGGGGAGGGAGTGTAGGGAGAGTCACAAGATTTATGGCTGGTGTCCTAAGGTATGAGAAAAGATTAGAGAAAGTTGTCCTTTTGCAGCTTGGAAGCAAGTGACTTATCAGTAGTTTACATACACAATGTGAAGTTAGGACAAAAGAAACAGGTTCAAACTGGTCCACGACCGATGTCAGCATTGTTCACACTGCCACAAGGAATAGATGCGATTAACATTCTCATTGACAATGCACTCACTGTACCTCCCAACCACACAGGGCTGTAGGTTCGACTCATTCACGCGGAGTCATAATACCAGGAAGATTTTCCTTAGTCCAACTGGAACGAAAATTCCCAAAGCCTAGATACACATAATCGAACATTTCAAAAAGGAAAATATACCCAGAAATGGCATTTCTTCTAAGTTAAAAGTAAATGTTTATTTATCATTTTTCATTGATTCAGTTTCAGCCCAAATACAGAATTCTTCTGAGGAAGATGCAAATTTTGTCAAATTCAGCTCTCAACAATACACAATGAAACGTGGACTCCTCGCCAGCATTTCCTCTCGCTGAAGTCATTTTTACACACTCCCGGGTTGAGCTCCGGGTTCCTTAGAGGCAGCATCAGACTTCTCTTTGTGATTGAAATGGGAGTTCTGTTGTTTGGCGGAGAAAAAACTGCAGCCTTCAGTTTCCAAGGGAAGCCCCATTTTGAAGCCTCATGGCCTGCTGCGCCTGCCAGAGAATGTGAACTATTTCTGGCTCACGACAGCACGATCGTGACCAACCCGCGGTCTTGGTGCAACAGTTCAATGGCTAAAATGCACTTGGTTCAGCGTTTCTTTTTAAAAAGCACAAAATCGGACCTTGAAGCTCGACACCACAAATGTGAATATCAAAAAGAATTGAACTGATCACAATTCAAAGAATGATTAGCACTTGAAATACACTATAATCATGATTATTGTCACAAGTAGGCTGACATGAAATGAAATGAAAATGAAATGAAAATTGCTTATTGTCACAAGTAGGCTTCAAATGAAGTTACCGTGAAAAGGCCCCCGAGTCGCCACACACCGTTCAGATACACAGAGGGAGAATTCAGAATGTCCAATTCACCTAACAAACAGGTCTTTCAGGACTTGTGGGAGGAAACCGGAGCACCCGGAGGAAACCCACGCAGACACGGGGAGAACGTGCAGACTCCGCACAGACAGTGACCCAAGCCGGGAATCGAACCTGGGACCCTGGAGCTGTGAAGCAACAGTGCTAACCACTGTGCTACTGTGCGCCCACTTCAGGGTAAGATAATGATCCTTGGTGTCATTAAAAGGAATTTCTGTAGGTCTGGTTATGGGATGTTTGGCCAATGATTCCTAGGGCTTGCGTTGCTAAAATCAGCTCCGTCGTGCCAACAGGAGAATGATAGCCACATATTAGATACGGGAGTCAGGCTTGTTTACAGACTGGACCTCCTGTGTTGCCTCAACTCTCAGTATCAGAAAAATGCTGTGACACTGGTCCCTGGATAGATGAGTTCAGATGGACCAAATCATCATCATTGTTTGTTTATAAATTTAGAGTACCCAATTCATTCTTTCAAATTAAGGGGTCATTTATTGTGGCCAATCCACCTGCCCTGCCCATAGAACATAGAAAAAATACAGCACAGAACAGGCCCTTCGGCCCACGATGTTGTGCCGAACTTTTGTCCCAGATTAAGAACAAATTAATCTACACCCCATCATTCAACCGTAATCCATGTACCTATCCAATAGCCGCTTGAAGGTCCCTAATGTTTCCGACTCAACTACTTCCACAGGCAGTGCATTCCATGCCCCCACTACTCTCTGGGTAAAGAACCTACCTCTGACATCCCCCCTATATCTTCCACCATTTACCTTAAATTTATGTCTGCTTGTAATGGTTTGTTCCACTCGGGGAAAAAGTCTCTGACTGTCTACTCTATCTATTCCCCTGATCATCTTATAAACCTCTATCAAGTCGCCCCTCATCCTTCTCCGTTTTAATGAGAAAAGGCCTAGCACCCTCAACCTTTCCTCGTAAGACCTACTCTTCATTCCAGGCAACATCCTGGTAAATCTCTTTTGCACCCTTTCATCTTTGTGCTGTGGGGGTGAGACCCACGCAGACAATGGGAAAATGTGCAAACTCCACACGGACAGTCACCCCGGGGCCGGGATCGAACCTGGGTCATCGGTGCCGTGAAAAAAATAAATAAAATAAAGCTCGGTGAAAGGCCAACAGTTGTAATTCAGCAGGTTGACGAGAATCAAACAGATTGTGTGCGAGGGTTCTTGATATATTCAGATAGGCTGTACCCAAGCAAAAGGCCAACAGGCCACTCAACACTCCAGAAAAGCAATGGCCTCAGCTTCTGTTGTGAAGAGCGGTTTCCTCTCCTCGTCGACAGACTGTAGTGCAGTCTCAATCTCTCAACACTTCCACCTTTCCAGTTCACCAGGCAGGAGTAATCGCATTACTGAAGCCAGTGGCCATCTACAGAGCTAATGACATGCACTCAGAAGGGGAATAAATGTCACTGCAGTTCCCAAGGTTTGGAACACACATGCTGCAGTACAAACGGTCATCAAAGACTTTCTAAAACGTGGTCAGCCCAGAGATCAGTTTATTTGATCTTCAGTAACAACAGTTAGTAAAAAAAAAGAGGATCTCAGGAAAAAAAAGTTCCAGATTCCTAAATGTTTGTCAGTGAATTATTTATCAAAGTCTTGTTATTGAGGTCAGCTGCTCTCCCGGATGAAGTGATATTTATGATTCACAAGTGATTTCTTAAGATTTGTGAACCAGTGCAGTCCCAAATCCAGCATGGGACCCTTGGACTCGCAAAGAGGTTTCCATGGCGACCCAGGTGCTCAGTTAGCACTGCAAAAGGCAAACTACTGAAACACGACCCCACAAATATTAGTTGTTAGCTCAGTGGGTGAAGATAATGCTCAAGGAGTGCGGAGCCATGCAAACCAAGAAAGTTAGTCTCTGCTGATGTGAAGATCTCCATTCAGCCGCCTGCAGGGTAAAGGGGTGCTTTAGGCCAGCCAAGCGTCGCTGTCGCTTTCAGGTTCCTTTTTTAAAAAAAATTTAGAGTACCCAATTATTTTTTCCAATTAAGGGGCAATTTAGCGCGGCCAATCCACCTAACCTGCACATCTTTGGGTTGTGGGGGTGAAACCCACGTAGACACGGGGAGAATGTGCAAACTCCTCATGGACAGTGACCCAGGGCCGGGATTCGAACCCGGGTCCTCAGCGCTGTAGGCAGCAATGCTAACCACTGTGCCACCGTGCTTTCCGGTTCCTTTGAGAAACAGCACAGCTGAGGGAGGATTGGACCCACGTGTGACGCCTAAACATGGACTGTGGGAATGAGAGAAGACAAGAGCGAAGGAGAGGGGGAGATGGGAGCTGAGAGGAGGGTAGGGACAGATGAGATCAGGATAGGAAGACACAGGCTTCATGCTGCTCACAGCTGAACTTCCCCATTTGCATCTCTATAACACAACCTCGGATATCCCAAAGTGCTTCACAACCAATTAAGTATTTTTGAAGTATAGTCATTGGCGCACTGGGGTAAACACAGCTTTGCACACAGCAAAGTCCCGCTACCAGCAACGATATAAACGACTAAAGGATAAGTGCGAGCGGGGGGGGGGGGGGGGGGGGGGGGGGCAGACGAATCAGACCCACATGTTCTCATTGTGTCTTAAACTCGAAAGCTTTTGGGTCTCGATCTTTAACACGTCGGAGATCCTCGATATTGAGCTGGAGCCCTGTCCGCTGGTGGCCATTCTCAGGGTTTTGGGCTCGGCGATGCTGCAGATGGGTGTCCTCGCCGTTGATAGCCCGGAGGCGAGTTCTGCTGGGGTGGAGATCTCCAACTCCGGCAGTGCCTCGGCTGGTTGGGTGACCTTATGGAGTTCGTATATCTGGAGGTCGTAAATCATTAGGGGGTGGATAGAAAGTTTTCCTCGAGACGATAGTCATTCATTTGCTTTTTCAAAGGCGTCATCTTTTGTGGGGGGGGTTAGTTATATGTTTGAAGGGTTGGGTTCAGTGTTGAGTATTGATTGTGTTATTTTTGCATTGCACCTTTATGTATTGATGGTAGAGTGGTATTATTTTGTTGTAATGAATAATCGTGAAGGCCCCGCCTTCTCAAGGCGAACTTAGCTTCATTTCCTGCACTGCAAGCTCAGCTCATCAGTGCAGGAAGAGATCTAAGGCGCCCCAATCTCTCGCTCGCTTCCCCCCCCCCCCCTCCCGCCAACACCCCAACTTATCAATTAAGGGGTCCTCAAGCCCCCCCCCCCCCCTCCCCCACAAACTCCACCTCATAAGGACACCCCCAAGCTCGATCCCTGGCACAAACAACCTGGCATTCTGACAGTGCCAATGTGGCATTGGGAGTGCCAGGGTACCACCCTGCCCACAGCCCGACCACCTGAGGGCCTCCAATCACCTGCGAGACCCCCCCCCCCCCCCCCCCCCCCCCCCCCGCCAAGTGCCATTACGCCTGGGCCACATTTGTGGAAACAAATGTTAAACGGCCCCACAACAGGGCGCGATCCAGAATGCGACGTCTCGCAATCTGGATCTCGCCCAGTTGTGGCTCCGTTTAACACTTGTTTCCAAACGTGGACCAGGCTTCTCGTGAGATTTAACAGCCTTGCCACCTTACTGAGTCAGGCACAACAAGGCTAGTAGATCGCTCCCAGTATTTGTGGGATAAATATTGGCCAGGAAACTGGGAGAACTCCGTCTGCTCTTCTTCCGATCGCACCAGGATCTCTTCCATTGACCTGACAGGGCAGAGGAGATCTTGATTTAACATTTCACCCAAAAGTCTAAGACTTCCCCAGCACAGCACCCTGAACATAGGATCTCGGACTCAGATGTAACAGTGTCGCCCATCGGACCAGGATCAGCCAGAACCTGTAGAAAAGTGTTGAAAGGGTTAACAGGTAAGTCCTTGATTATTCTCTTCAGCATCAGAGGACAATCCACAAGTGATGTGTGGTGACAGAAACCTCCAGCACAGCATTCACACAGGAGGGAATGTGAACAGGAGCTGACCCTAGGGTCTGCCCCAGCTAAGTGCTAATCAACAGGATTTAATTATATTGAGGATCTCCTATCAGATCAGAGTTATAATACAGCTCATAATCGTTCTCCAGAGTCAACCAAGAGAGCTGGGAAGGTGCCAGCAGAATAGAGAGGATATGTATTTTATGTTAAATACAGATTAAACATGGCACAGAGCCCCAAAACACTATCCCCAAACCCCGTGATGCAGTTTAACCAAAGTCCCAAAAGGATCGAGCAGCGGAAAGATTTCTCTTCTCTCTGCAGGGATGCCGAATGTACTTTTCCAACTCCCTCACATTCCAACATAATTGGGATCCAGATCTTTAGGTGAACTGATTTCTGAACTCCTTCTTGATGCACACATTGATGTCAATGACAAAATCCCGTGGCTTCAAAGATTTTGGCCTCATCTCTGTATTCTTTCACACAGACCGCAAAAAATATATAGAGCCTGCATTTCTATAGCGCCTTTCACAGCCTCAAAACACCCCAGGCACTTTCCAATATCATCACTGCAAAAAGTAGCCAATTTGCACACAGCAGCCTTTTCACTTGGGTCAAAGATTAGCTGGAAAGTAGGAGTCAGTAAACAAGTTTAAAGAGTTCAATCATTCTGATTTGCCTGGCACGGTGCTCCCTATGCTTCTGTGGTTTCAGATTTTCATCATTGACTGGAAATAAAAACAGAAAATGCTGGAAATACTCAAATTTTCTAATGAACATTCATCAACCCGAAATATTAACTCTGCCTATCTCTTTACAGATGTTGCCAGGCTTGCTGAATATTTCCAGCACTTTGTGTTTTTATTTCATATGTGGCATGGTAGCACAGTGGTTAGCACAGTTGCTTCACAGCTCCAAGGTCCCAGGTTCGATTCCCGGCTTGGGTCACTGTCTGCACGTTCTCCCCGTGTCCGCGTGGGTTTCCTCCGGGTGCTCCGGTTTCCTCCCACAGTCCAAAGATGTGCGGGTTAGGTGGATTGGCCATGCTAAATTGTCTTTGTGCCCAAAACAAATGTTAAGTGAGGTTACTGGGTTCCGGGGATAGGGTGGAGGTGTGGGCTTGGCTGAGGTGCTCATTCCAGGGGCCAGTGCAGACCCGATGGGCCGAAGCCGGGAATCGAACCTGTATTTTTTTCCACAGTATTTTTTTCTTTTTAAATTAAGAGTGCCCAATTCGTTTTTTCCAATCAAGGGACAATTTAGCATGGCCAAACCACCTAGCCTGCACATCTTTGAGTTGTGGGGACGAAACCCACGCATACATGGGGAGAATGTGCAAACTCCACACGGACAGTGACCCAGGGCTGGGATCGAACCTGGGACCTCAGCGCCGTGAGGCAGAAGTGCTAACCACTGCGCCACAGTGCTGCCCCTGTCCACAGTATTTTGCTTTCATACTGAAGCAGTAGCGAGTGAGTCAGTATCCAAGTTTGTAGATGACAATTAGGACGAGCAGTAACGTGAATTGGAGCACACAGCTGCAACACTTGGTCAGACAGATTAAACGGGTAAAACTGTGCGGCAAAGAGTGCTTCAGGCAGGCCTGAGGTTCAGAGAATATAAATTGGAGTACTTTCTTAAGAGTGAGAAACTAGGAAAAATGGAGGAGCAAAGTTATCCGTGTATGCATTGCTAAAACAAAAACACAAATTCAAAAATAACGGTTGACAGAATGTTGATCTTTATCTCGAGGAAACTGCGATACAAAGGAATGTTAGGGTTGTACCGAGGTCTGGTCAAATCCCGAGTAACTATAACCATAACCACACATAGTCTTTGGGGAGGGTGCAATGCAGATACTTCAGGATTACAACAAGGGTTAATGGATTAAATTACGAGGGCAGGTTGCATAAAGTTGGCTTGTATTCTCTTTGGTATAGGAGATGGAGGATGGTTTGATTGAGGTGTTTATTGTAACTATCTCATCAAACATTTTAAAGTCGGCCATTTGCAACTTCCTATTTCATGTTTTGCTCACATGTGCAAAACTCTGTCCACAAGATCACCCACTGCGGGCATAAGAATATCAGAACAGTAGTAGGCCATTCAGCCCCTCAAGCCTGACCCGCCATTTAAGGAGATCGTGGCTGGTCTGTGGCCTAATTCTACAGACCTGACTTTGGCCCATATCCCTTAATATCTTTGCTTAATAAAAATCTATCGGATTTGAAATTAACAACTGTTGTAGCTTCAGCTGCTGTGTGTGGGAGAGATTTCCAAACCTCTACCACCCTTTGAGTGAAGAAGTGCTTCCTCACATCTCTCCTGAAGGGTCCAGCCCTTACGTTTAGACAATGATGGGCCTAATGGGCAGCACGGTAGCACAGCGGTTAGCATTGTCGCTTCACAGCTCCAGGGTCCCAGGTTCAATTCCCGGCTTGGGTCACTGTCTGTGCGGAGTCTGCACGTTCTCCCCGTGTCTGCGTGGGTTTCCTCCGGGTGCTCCGGTTTCCTCCCACAGTCCAAAGATGTGCAGGTTAGGTGGATTGGCCATGATAAATTACCCTTAGTGTCCAAAGGGGTTGGGTGGGGTTGCTTTGTTACGTGTATTGGGTGGAGTTCTGGGCTTAAATGGGGTGCTCTTTCCAAGGGCCGGTGCAGGTTCAATGGGCCAAATGGCCTCCTTCTGCACTGTAAATTCTATGTAATCTATGCAAAATGTTTACTCACCAACATTTAAAAAATTAACAAAGCAGAATCCAACTTTAGACAATGCCAAAGACAAACCGCTGAAATGAAGTTTAAAAAAAGATCGGCACGACAGTGCAGTGCAGATACACTGCGTGTACGTCACCGGACATTATTTGGACGGCATCGTTTTTATTGCCTTTGATTTTTTTTTACGTACTTCAAATTTTCGGCTGCTGGAACCGATCTAATTGACTCCCATTATAAAGTACGTTTGTCATTCGCAAATCACCGTTTGAGAGGTTTCGTAGGAACGCAAATTGTGGGTCTTTACTTTGTGGAGAAATTACTTCCATTTGTGAAGGAATCCAGGATAAGGAGACAATTTTAAAATCCATGTCCGGTCATTTAGGCATCAAATCAGGAAACACTTTTCCACAAAGGATGGTAGGAACCTGAAACCTTTGCTCCAAAGGATTGTGATTGCTACAACAATCGGAGCTTTCCAACTCGAATAGATTCATCTTTGTTAGCTCAGGGTATGAGAGGGTATTAGGCAAAGGCAGGTAAATGGGGTGACAGTATACACCAACCACGATCTAATTGAGTGGATTCACATGGCGGACTGATCTCCCGTTCCTATTTCAAACAACATTCAAATTTTACTGAAATTACAGGATGAAACCTCCACCCCTGTCCCAATATATCACAGGAAGAGGAGGGGGCCCTCAGACCCTGTTCCCACCACTTAATTAGATTGTGGCTGATCTACAACTTCATCTGCCAACCTTGGTTCCGTAACCTTTAATACCCTTGCCGAGGAAAAAAAAATCCATCAATCACAGCGCCGGGACTTTCAATCAGTTCTTTGGGGAGAAAGTTCCTGATCTTTGCTACCCTTTGTGTGACGATGTGCTTCCCGAAAGGTCTAGCTCTACGTTTAATGTCTATTCCCCCGTTTTCAGGATTCTCACAACAGAAGAAATAATTTCTCTCATCGACCCGATTAATCCCTGCAATCATCCTTCAATGATTCTATCATTCTGAACACCTTATTTATCCCTTAATCTTTTATTCTCTAAAGGGGGGGGGGGGGGGGGGGGGGCAAAGAACTGAATGTATCAAAGCAAGCTGCCTTCCTTTACAGAGGCACCTAACAGGCAATGTTCAGAGTGCCAGTTCTGCAAGTTAAATCACAACAAGCCTTTCACTTTTCAAATATCCACAACCTACTTGCTGGAAGCTAAACAGCTCCAGAGACCAGCCGGATCCCTGGGCAGTCTCACAATCATTCATAATTCATGAAGCTCTGCGTAGCTCTAACAGAAAGTTAAATTAACCTAAGCTCCCCCACCCCAACCCCACCCCCAGCAACAATTCCTGGTTATCTGCACATACCAGTGGCTCTGCAGTCCTATCAATGAGACAGAGGCGACATTATTAATTTCTTCCCTTCCCATATCCATCTCCAGAAACGGGGATCAACTGGCACAGCTCCCCCCCTCCCCCCCAGCCTGAAACCTCAACCACTGTGCTGACAACCTTAACATACACAGTCATACACAGGAACATCCAATTCGATGATAGTGGGACAGCAGGAAATAAAAGAACGAGAGAGAAAAAGAAAAACGAGCTTTCAAGGTTTCACGTGCTGTTGTTATTTTTTTCCCCAGGGCGCGCCTCACCCACGGCTTTCCACTTTGTTTGAGTCGACACAATGAATGTTGAAGGGGAGGGGATGTAAAATCATAGCCAAGACTCACCCTAACCTCACCCAACACTCAGACTTTCCAACAGACTCAGGCAAAAGGTCTTTTACTCTCACTGGGTCAGGGGTGCAGAGGGGCAGCACGGTGGTTAGCACTGCTGCCTCACAGCGCCGAGGTCCCAGGTTCGATCCCGGCCCTGGGTCGCTGTCGGTGTGGAGTTTGCACATTCTCCCCGTGTCTGCGTGGGTCTCACCCCCACAACCCAAAGATGTGCAGGGTAGTTGGATTGGCCACGCTAAATTGCCCCTTAATTGGGAAAAAAAAAAATTGGGTACTCTAAATTTATTTTTAAAAAGGTCAGGGGCGCAGAAATGAGCTGTCAAGATACAATCTTAGGGACACGTACTACACCCTCTCCCTCAAACAGGTGGAAACGGTTGCAGGCCAGAGAGTGGGGCAAGAAGAAGCCCATGGACTGTTGCCCAACAGCAGAGGATCCAGAGTACACAACCCCAGAAACCCGGGCTCCGACAGAGAGGCGCAGGTCAGGGAAGATAAACTGGAACTGCAGAGATTGAAGAGAGAAATGAGTCCAACTGCGGAATGGCAAATTTCGGCTGATATTAGGAAGTACTTCAGGAATCCCGGACTGAGGTAAGGACAAAAAACTGCCAAAAAAACCCACTTCAGTGGAAGTCATTGAGGGTGAGGATCGAATCGCTTTGCCCTGTGGGTGAATAGTTTGTCAACAGTCATTGACTAAGCTCACACTTGAGTGATGCTTTGGGTGAGATACTGTGAGGGGCTGTCACCCATGGATAAATGCCACATTGTGCAAACCACAAAAGGAAGGGTGAGAAATCAATTGGGAGTGAGCAGAATCCACATCTTTAGAAGAAATTAAATAAGAATAATAATCTCTATTGTCACAAGTAGGCTTACATTAACACTGCAATGAAGTTACTGTGAAAAGCCCCTAGTCGCCACACTCTGGCACCTGTTCAGGTACACAGAGGGAGAATTCAGAATGTCCAAATTACATAACAGCATGTCTAGGCCAATTGGTAGTGAAATCAGGAACTGTGTTTGGGATAAAGCTGGAATTCTATTCCCTAAAAGGCTGTGGGTCAATTGGAGTTTGGAAGACTGAAACAAATAGGACTTTTCTCGGGTAAAAGTATCACACTGAATACGAGATACGGTGGGTAAATGGGGTTGAAGATCGGTCATGAATGGTCTAACTGGATGGCAGAGCAGGCTGGATGGCCTCTTCCTGTGCCCCTATAATGTCATTGGGGGAACAAGGGAGTGAGCTGAAATTGACCTGAAATTGAGCCAAGCAATTACAGTCTCTGGGGGGCTACACCTGTTCCTAATTCATATGTTCCTGTGTGTGAGTAATTCCGCAGTGGGTTACTATCATACTCTGCGGACTACAATTAGCTTCTCCCACTCTCACATAACCCCTATTTAATCATGTAACCACCCCCCCCCCTCCAGTAATCATGGAACCTCTTCCCAAACAAGTAACCGCTTCCCCAATCATACAACCCCCTTCCCGACTGAGTAGCCTTTCCCCAGCTGTGTAATGTCCTACCCAATCATATAACCCTTGCCCAGGGTGTGTAACCTCCTTCCCACAATCAGAAAACCCCTCCCCGGCTGCGTAACACCCTCCCCGGCTGCGTAACACCCTCCCCGGCTGCGTAACCACCTCCCCGGCTGGGTAACCTCCTCCCCGGCTGCGTAACCCCCTCCCCGGCTGCGTAACACCCTCCCCGGCTGGGTAACCTCCTCCCCGGCTGGGTAACCTCCTCCCCGGCTGCGTAACCCCCTCCCCGGCTGCGTAACCTCCTTCCGGGCTGCGTAACCTCCTTCCCGGCTGCGTAACCTCCTCCCCGGCTGCGTAACCACCTCCCCGGCTGGGTAACATCCTCCCCGGCTGCGTAACCACCTCCCCGGCTGCGTAACACCCTCCCCGGCTGCGTAACCTCCTCCCCGGCTGCGTAACCCTCTCCCCGGCTGCGTAACCCTCTCCCCGGCTGGGTAACCACCTCCCCGGCTGCGTAACCTCCTCCCCGGCTGCGTAACCTCCTCCCCGGCTGCGTAACCACCTCCCCGGCTGCGTAACCTCCTCCCCGGCTGCGTAACACCCTCCCCGGCTGCGTAACCTCCTCCCCGGCTGCGTAACCCTCTCCCCGGCTGCGTAACCACCTCCCCGGCTGGGTAACCTCCTCCCCTGCTGCGTAACCACCTCCCCGGCTGGGTAACCTCCTCCCCGGCTGGGTAACCTCCTCCCCGGCTGCGTAACCCCCTCCCCGGCTGCGTAACCTCCTCCCCGGCTGCGTAACCTCCTCCCCGGCTGCGTAACCACCTCCCCGGCTGGGTAACCTCCTCCCCGGCTGCGTAACCTCCTCCCCGGCTGCGTAACACCCTCCCCGGCTGGGTAACCACCTCCCCGGCTGCATAACCACCTCCCCGGCCGGGTAACCTCCTCCCCGGCTGGGTAACCTCCTCCCCGGCTGCGTAACCTCCTCCCCGGCTGGGTAACCTCCTCCCCGGCTGGGTAACCTCCTCCCCGGCTGCGTAACCTCCTCCCCGGCTGCGTAACCTCCTCCCCGGCTGGGTAACCCTCTCCCCGGCTGGGTAACCTCCTCCCCGGCTGGGTAACCACCTCCCCGGCTGCGTAACCACCTCCCCGGCTGCGTAACACCCTCCCCGGCTGCGTAACCTCCTCCCCGGCTGCGTAACCACCTCCCCGGCCGGGTAACCTCCTCCCCGGCTGGGTAACCTCCTCCCCGGCTGCGTAACCTCCTCCCCGGCTGCGTAACACCCTCCCCGGCTGCGTAACCCCCTCCCCGGCTGCGTAACCTCCTCCCCGGCTGGGTAACCTCCTCCCCGGCTGGGTAACCTCCTCCCCGGCTGGGTAACCTCCTCCCCGGCTGCGTAACCTCCTCCCCGGCTGGGTAACCCTCTCCCCGACTGCGTAACCCCCTCCCCGGCTGCGTAACCTCCTCCCCGGCTGGGTAACCCTCTCCCCGGCTGAGTAACCCCCTCCCCGGCTGCGTAACATCCTCCCCGGCTGCGTAACCTCCTCCCCGGCTGCGTAACCTCCTCCCCGGCTGGGTAACCTCCTCCCCGGCTGGGTAACCACCTCCCCGGCTGCGTAACCTCCTCCCCGGCTGGGTAACCTCCTCCCCGGCTGGGTAACACCCTCCCCGGCTGCGTAACCTCCTCCCCGGCTGGGTAACCTCCTCCCCGGCTGGGTAACCTCCTCCCCGGCCGGGTAACCTCCTCCCCGGCTGGGTAACCTCCTCCCCGGCTGGGTAACACCCTCCCCGGCTGCGTAACCTCCTCCCCGGCTGGGTAACCTCCTTCCCGGCTGCGTAACCTCCTCCCCGGCTGGGTAACCTCCTCCCCGGCTGGGTAACCTCCTCCCCGGCTGGGTAACCCTCTCCCCGACTGCGTAACCCCCTCCCTGGCTGCGTAACCTCCTCCCCGGCTGCGTAACCTCCTCCCCGGCTGCGTAACCTCCTCCCCGGCTGCGTAACCCTCTCCCCGGCTGCGTAACCCTCTCCCCAGCTGCGTAACCCTCTCCCCGGCTGCGTAACCCTCTCCCCAGCTGTGTAACCCTCTCCCCAGCTGTGTAACCCTCTCCCCAGCTGTGTAACCCTCTCCCCAGCTGTGTAACCCTCTCACCAGCTGTGTAACCCTCTCCCCAGCTGTGTAACCCTCTCCCCAGCTGTGTAACCCTCTTCCCCAATCATATAACCCCTTCCCTGGCTGCATAACCCAATCAAATGCCCAGTTTTTAAACAAAAACGTTGTAAAAATGCAAAACAGCTGCTGGGAAAAGATAAAAGTTTTCCATGAACTATGGAGTCCACGTCTTCCTGCCCAGCCTCTCAAACAGGGATTGATGGGGAAGGTGCTCACTGAATCTGTGGATCTCTGTTGCTCCTCTCATGTTACAATGTGCCGTGCCCAACTGGAAAGGGCAGGGTTCAGGGCTGAGAGAGGCTATATCACCAGCTCTGTTCCTGTCTCTCTGTAATAGATGACAAGCCAGCTAACAGCCCAGGGACCACTGCATATTCCCAGGATACTAGGTCAAAGGTGAGGACCTGTCGGGTCATTAATGGATGTAGTTACTAGGTAACCACAATCGAATTCTCCACATCCGTCAGCTGGGAATCCATCATCCAAGAAGCCAGCAGAGCAACAAGGCCGAGGGTTTCTATTTATCTCGGGACGAACAGGGGGTGCCGTCCTGAGGAATGAACAATAAATAGCAGAACAGGTGGTTACCCCAGGGCGATAGGGCTCAGGCTTTCACAGTGGTACATAGAGGGAGAGATTCTCAACATGCAGGCAGCGATGGACAGCTGCCATCCTGAAACCTGTGCAAGTGTCGGACACACGGACCCACATTGGTCCCCGAGCTCAGTCATCGTGACGGTGCTCCTGGGCCCTCAGAGAAGATTTCAGGGAGCACATGGAGCAACGTCACTGGAAATGAAACACTCTTATTGAATTCTGAGTTGTACCTTTTTGTTGGTCCCAGCGAATTACAACTGATTAAGCGTGGGAGGTACCCACGTCACTCCAGGGGAAGTTTACACTCAGCGCCTGCACAATTAGATTTTCCACTTATTCAATCGTAAAAACTTTATAGTTTTATGAAACAGACTGAACGGATGATGTTTCCAGGAAGGCCAGTTCTATCTTATAAAAATAGAGCCCACCCAATCGTGCATCCCTTTCCCCACAGGCCAAGACCCCTGATCCTGACGCAGCTTTGCTCATTTATGCCTCACTCGTCTGCCCCACCGTAAACTTGGCACACGGAGAATGCTGCTGCACACACACACACACACACACACAAAGAACAAAGAAAATTACAGCACAGGAACAGGCCCTTCGGCCCTCCCAGCCTGCGCCGATCCAGATCCTTTATCTAAACCTGTTGCCTATTTTCCAAGGATCTACTTCCCTCTGTTCCCCGCCCATTCATATATCTGTTTAGATGCATCTTAAATGATGCTATCATGCCCGCCTCTACCACCTCCGCTGGTAAAGCGTTCCAGGCACCCACCACCCTCTGCGTAAAAAAACTTTCCACGCACATCTCCCTTAAACTTTCCCCCTCTCACCTTGAAATCGTGACCCCTTGTAATTGACACCCCCACTCTTGGAAAAAGCTTGTTGCTATCCACCCTGTCCATACCTCTCATAATTTTGTAGACCTCAATCAGGTCTCCCCTCAACCTCCGTCTTTCCAATGAAAACAATCCTAATCTACTCAACCTTTCTTCATAGCTAGTACACACACACGCAGAGACACACACACGCAGAGACACACACACACGCAGAGACACACACACGCAGAGACACACACACGCAGAGACACACACGCAGAGACACACACACGCAGAGACACACACGCAGAGACACACAAAGAGAGACACACACACACATGCAGAGACATACGCACACACAGAGACACGCACACACACACACGCAGACACACACACACACATGCAGACACACACGCAGACACACACACACACACACACGCAGAGATACACACACGCAGAGACACACACACGCAAAGACACACACACTCGCAGAGACACACACACACGCAGACACACACAAGACACACACACAGACACGCAGAGACACACACACACAGACACGCAGAGACACACACACGCAGACACACACTCACACGCACACACACACAGAGACACACACAGAGACACACACAGAGACACACACAGAGACACACACACACAGACACGCAGAGACACACACACACAGACACGCAGAGACACACACACACAGAGACACACACAGACACGCAGAGACACACACACACATTTTAAAAATATAACAACATTTTCAAAAGGGCAGCTTGTAAGTAACATTCCGAGGGGGTTCAGCTTCCAGGAAGAGCAATCTCACTTCCCCTCCATCCCCCAAACAGCTCCGGCATCTATTACATTTTCTACACATCTATCGAGAAGTTCAATATCACAAATCCCACCAGACTGTATCATAGTAAAGTGCAGCAACCCCCCTGAAACTACAGTCGCCCCTCAACCAACCCCCGTGCTCTGGACAACTACACAGACACCATTCAATCGTATCTGGCAACGTCCTCATCAAACCAGCATCGGTTAATGTATGCAATACGTTGATCTATAGTCGCCCCCAACTCCATCACACAAAGGGACACAGATGCTTTACCCTGCTGAAAAAATAATACTCTGTACAGTTAGCCATTGAGAAGCCCTTACCCTGAATAAACAGTGGCTGCACAGTTACACATTCAGTAACCCTTACCCTGCTGAAAAAAAATAAAATTCTGGAGCAGGATTCTCACTCCAGTCTCTGGAGCTTGCAGATCTACAACTCCATAAAATCCAATGGTCCACAGATAGGGAAGAACATGGAGAGTTGTGCAGAAACAGAGAATAATTATACAGGTGTATTTTCTTTCAAAGATTTCTTGCTGAGAAGGCGATAAAGATTTTATGTATGCTGAGCTAGACGTAGCTGTTGTAATGCTGATCACAATCCAATCATTTTCAGTGCGCTGTCACCAATATTATGAGCAGAAAATCAGGTCATATCCTTCTGTGAAAGTCAGACAAGCTGCAGAAACTGTGCTGAGCTCATCCACGGACTCTATCAAACTGTTGGACACTCGTTCCCACCAATTTCCACCCTTTGAACCCATGCCAAAAGTACTGATCATTTCTTGAAGAGGTGGTGCAAAAATACTGGCACCACTTGGGCACTACTCCTCAAATAGCAATTCATCCATGCCAGCCAGTCATTCAACCAGGATGGGCTTCACAGCTGAGCACAGATCTGTCCTCCGCCAACAACCATTCATTACTCCAGCCACTGAGACCAGGAACCCTGCCCACCCCTTCCCAAGTATAGTTAGTAAGAAGTCTTACAACACCAGGTTAAAGTCCAACAGGTTTGTTTCGAATCACTAGATTTCGGAGCACTGCTCCTTCTTCATTCACCTGAGGAAGGAGCAGTGCTCGGAAAGCTAGTGATTCAAAACAAACCTGTTGGACTTTAACCTGGTGTTGTAAGACTTCTCACTGTGCTCACCCCAGTCCAACGCCGGCATCTCCACATCAAATATAGTTAGCTCAGCTAATTTATATTTTTCCCCCGATTAAGGGGCAATTTAGCGTGGCCAATCCGGCTACCTTGCACATCTTTTTGGGTTGTGGGGGTGAGACCCACGCAGACACAGGGAGAATGTGCTAACTCCACACGGACAGTGACCCGGGGCTGGGATCGACCCCGGGTCCTCGGCGCCGTGAGGCAGCAGTGTTACAGTTCGGCTAATTTAACACACATCTCCAAAACTATTTTTTAATTATAGTGCACACAATGAACTGCTCTAGATTCGAGTTGTGCATTTGGCAAAGTTTCCAACTTTCAGCAACTTCAAAACAGTTGCACAGCTGTAAACAGAGCTCCAAAGTCCCACCACAAACCAAGTCCTTCCCCCCCCCAGATCCAGCATGCCCACACATTCCTCCCTCACACGAATGCTTAGAGGGCCCCATATGTTTTCTTGTTCATAAAGCAGCAATCCCTTAAACCAAGTCTGAAGCAGAGTTGTATGCTAACCTACTTCAGGGCTTTATGAAGGTACAGAGGATAATTTCCACCAGCCAATCTCAAACAAATAGCACTTTACTACTTAATTGCTGCCCAGCATTTGAAAAGATCTCGAAATGTAATTTTTTCCACACTGGCTTCTAAATAGACATTTCATAGAGGCACGCACACAGAGAGGCTTGTGTGTCCAGGTTGTAAACTCGCAGCCTGTGGCTCTTGGCATCGTTCAACAGGTCCGCCTGTGTTTCCAAAGAAAACAAGAGCTGAAGCTGGAGGAATGACTGGGTTCTGGAGGGGCCTGGAGCTCACTGTGAACAAATAACACTGAAAAACAGCAGATTCTCAGACGCACAACTCGAATACAGCCCCTCTCTCACTAACTTTTTCACTGTAGTGTGTGAGTGGATCTGTGTGTGTGTGTGTGTAAGTCTGTGAGTGTGTGTGTAGAGGCGGCACGGTAGCACAAGTGGATAGCACTGTGGCTTCACAGAGCCTGGGTCCCAGGTTTGAATCCCCGCTGGGTCACTGTCTGTGCGGAGTCTGCACGTTCTCCCCGTGTCTGCGTGGGTTTCCTCCGGGTGCTCCGGTTTCCTCCCACAGTGCAGGTTAGGTGGATTGGCCATGATAAATTGCCCTTAGTGACCAAAAATTAAAAAAAGGTGTGATGGGGTTATTGGGTGACGGGGATAGGGTGGAAGTGAGGGCTTAAGTGGGTCGGTGCAGACTCGATGGGCCTCCTTCTGCACTGTATGTTCTATGTGTGTGTATATATTTGTGTGCGTGTGTGTATGTGTGTGCGTGCGTGTGTATGTGTATGCGTGTATATGGAACAGACTGGAGTTGGCAGCCCGAACAACGGTTTCTTCAGACAAGGAATCCAGTAAGACCCTGTTGCAATACTGACAGCTTTAAAAGCTCGACAGTTTCTGTACCTGCCTTCCACCACTTGCAGGCACTGGCTCAATTACGTTCTGCTTCTTTCCAGTCGAGGCTGCGGCTCATACTCGCCGAGCAACAGCAAAGTGAACTAGCTCAAGCGGGGTGGCACAGTGGTTAGCACCGCTGCCTCATGGGGCTGAGGACCCAGGTTCAATCCCGGCTCTGGGTCACTGTCAGTGTGGAGTTTGCACTCGTTATTTCACCCCCACAACCCAAAGATGTGCAGGGTAGGTGGATTGGCCACGCTAAATTGCCCCTTAATTGGATAAAAAAGAGAATTGGGCACCTTAAAAATTAGGAAAGAAATAACTAGCTCAAGCAATTAAATGTGGCCTTTTTCTATTGGTGCCTTCCCTGCCCTCTCTTGAATGGGTGCCAGATCAGCAAATGTCCATTCTTCACCGGTGAGCCAGATCGCCAAGCGCCCATTCTTCATGGTGAGCCAGATCGCCAAGCGCCCATTCTTCACCAGTGAGCCAGATCGCCAAGCGCCCATTCTTCACCAGTGAGCCAGATCGCCAAGCGCCCATTCTTCATGGTGAGCCAGATTGGCAAGTGTCCATTCTTCACCGGTGAGCCAGATTGGCAAGTGTCCATTCTTCACCGGTGAGCCAGATTGGCAAGTGTCCATTCTTCACCGGTGAGCCAGATTGGCAAGTGTCCATTCTTCACCGGTGAGCCAGATCGGCAACTATCCATTCTTCACCAGTGAGCCAGATTGGTAAGTGTCCATTCTTCACCGGTGAACCAGATCGCCAAGCGCCCATTCTTCATGGTGAGCCAGATCGCCAAGCGCCCATTCTTCACCGGTGAGCCAGATTGGCAAGTGTCCATTCTTCATGGTGAGCCAGATCGCCAAGCGCCCATTCTTCATGGTGAGCCAGATCGGCAACTATCCATTCTTCACCAGTGAGCCAGATTGGCAAGTGTCCATTCTTCATGGTGAGCCAGATTGCCAAGCGCCCATTCTTCATGGTGAGCCAGATTGGCAAGTGTCCATTCTTCACCGGTGAGCCAGATCGGCAAGTGTCCATTCTTCATGGTGAGCCAGATTGGTAAGTGTCCATTCTTCACCGGTGAGCCAGATCGGCAAGCGCCCATTCATGGTGAATGATCGGCAAGTGTCCATTCTTCACCGGTGAGCCAGATTGGCAAGTGTCCATTCTTCATGGTGAGCCAGATTGGTAAGTGTCCATTCTTCACCGGTGAGCCAGATCGGCAAGTGTCCATTCTTCATGGTGAGCCAGATTGGCAAGCGTCCATTCTTCACCAGTGAGCCAGATCGCCAAGCGCCCATTCTTCACCGGTGAGCCAGATCGCCAAGCGCCCATTCTTCACCAGTGAGCCAGATTGGCAAGTGTCCATTCTTCATGGTGAGCCAGATTGCTGGAGGGTGCAAAGCTCAGCTTGCTCGACACTGCCACCCGCTCACTTTTCAGCAGTAAAGCTTCAAGCATATTACTATATAGTTTCCTCAGAAAGATTGATGGGGTAAGTGGATGTATTGCAGTGCAAAGGCACTAAATACATGAGCACAATCAAAGGTTGTGATCACTCGACAGCATTTATACAGCACTTTGCACATAGTGACACATTACAGGAGTACAACTTGAAACAAATCTGACCGTGGGCCAAAGAAGGAGATGTTCGGGCAAGTGACCTAAAGCTTGGTCAAGGAAGAATTCTTTAAGGAGCAGAGAGGGGCAGATAGGTTTAGGGAGGGGATTTCAGAGATGGGACCAGGATGGCTGAAGGCACAGCCACCAATAGTACCACTTGTTTCTTGAACTGACTCCTTCCAAATCATTAAATACTGCAGTTTGTCTCTTTATGGAGAGCAGACTTGTGTAAGATAAATCAGCCACCTTTCTCCCTCCTTCCCATTTAGGATTTCCTTTTAAAACTCAATGAAGGAGGTTGTCTTGACAGTTCAGTGGGTTACCCAGTGAATAAGTTAACTACACAAAGCAGGAAGCTCCCAGCTTGACTTTCCAATCAGTGTTTGGCCAGCTAACCACCAGTGTAGCACCAGTTAGTTGTTATAACTAATCTCTGGGTTAGGGAGTGTGAGGCAAAAACAGAATTGGACAAAGTTCCTGTTTGTGATCACCATAAAAGGGTGCCTGGTGGCAAGCACAATATTGGGAAGGGACAAGGTTAAATGCAACTGCGATACCTTCTGCAGTCAAATAGCCCTCTGGCACTCACACATATGACAAGTGGCCTCCAGGGAAGACAGCAGAATGTTCGTGCAGCTGTGAAAGTGCACTCAACACACAGAGGAAATGGGAGAGGAGATTGAAAATAACCTTTTTAAATGGAGGCAGATTGATGTTTGTTATTTTAAACAAATTATAACAGCTGCAGGTTATGAGTGCCCAATATTGAGGGAGGGAGAATGGTTCCTGCTTCATATGGGTCACAACATTACTGCAGCTAAGGATTTGATGAGCCACACCCTCACCTTCATCTTGGATGTCCTAGTCCCCAATAGAACTATTCCTCTCCCTCTCGTCCTGGCCCCTTCCCTGGTCAGGCTCCCACCCCCCCCCCCCCCCCCACTCCCTTAGGTCCAAGGATATGTAAGGAATGATGCGCAACAGGTCGAGACATCTACTGCCAGATCTTGCTGGGCCACGTAAAATACTACCGGGTCCTGCTCTCGTTTGCTGAAACCGCTCGCCAAGGTTACCCTGCAATGCAAAGATAACCCCGGTTTATTTCCCTACTTCAACCTGTCTTCCTAAACCCCTCTCCCCTCCACCCTCATCTCCAACAATACGTGCGAAGAGCTTATGGACTTTGTCATTAAGAGGAAGACAATCCAATCATCTCCTGCCACATTTCCCCCTTCCACGAGCCAAGCTTCCTTCAATGTTCCCCCATCCTCACCCTGAAAGCACAGCTTTCTCTATCTTTCCTTGGAGGGCCGAAGGGCCTGATCCTGTGCTGTATTGTTCTTTGATCTGGTCTTTGGTGCAGGCTCCATTTTAATTGCTCCAATGGTAATCACACACCTGGCCTCTTTGACCAAGATCATTCATTTGATCTCATATCATATGTGACTTAGTGTTGCACTGTTTCATAACGTTCCTGTGAAATGTCTTGGGGTGTTTGGTCATGTAAAGGCCCTATATAAATGTAACTTGTTGTTATTTTTTACATGTAAACAAGGAAATGAAAATCACAACCTCTGAACAGACCTCCTGCCAGGACATTATATTCAACTAAATTCCTTTCACAACATTCTTTCTCTCTCCCATTCACAGGGACTGTTCCCCCCCCCCCCCCCCCCCCCCCCCCCCACCCCAACCGCACTCACTCCCACAGTCAGACGAAGGATCTGCCCTGGCTGCCTGGTAGCAGGCCTCCCAGTTTTGAAGTCCCCTTCTGGGTGCCTCAAACATTCTTCTACTTCAAGCAGCAAATAACATCAGCGAGGGGATCAAAGCCATCTCGCAGTCCGGCCTCTGCTCCCGCAAGGATTCAGACTCGAGGCAGGAAATTCAAACAGAGAAATGCCGCAACTCTCTGAGGCAATGCAAACCTATCCTCGGGCTCCATTGGCCAACCATGGTTTCATAGACCCCCCTTCAAGAAAAAGGGGGAGACACCGGCTGTTAAAATGAGCAAGCTATAAGACATTAAATCGGCCACTTCCCACACACCGGCGTCTGAAGCAGCCGTCTAAATTAATCTATAGGACTCTGCCCATCTGAAAATGAACAGAACAGATGCCCAACTCCACACAACTCACAGGAAGTATTATTTCCAGGTTCCAGTATCCACCATCATAAAGGTGGAGGTGAAAACAGTTACCCTTCAGCCGGGCACCTCAGTCCCTGGCGGTGATTCTTGCTGGGACGGGTTCCATGAATACATGCCACCCACTGACATTCCAACCCAGGTGTGAATCTGGGCAGGGTGCATAGGGAGCAGCTTTCCCCTTAGTTGGAGAGTCAGTCACGAAGGGACACAAGTTCAAAGTGAGAGGTGGGAAGTTTAGGGGGATTTGAGGTAAAGCTTTTTTGGGCAACACAGTAGCTCAAGTGGGGGCAGCACGGTAGCACAAGTGGATAGCACTGTGGCTTCACAGCACCAGGGTTCCAGGTTCGATTCCCCGCTGGGTCACTGTCTGTGTGGAGTCTGCACGTTCTCCCCGTGTCTGCGTGGGTTTCCTCCAGGTGCTCCGGTTTCCTCCCACAGTCCAAAGACGTGCAGGTTAGATGGATTGGCCATGATAAATTGCCCTTAGTGTCCAAAAAGGGTAGGAGGGGTTATTGGGTTACGGGGATAGGGTGGAAGTGAGGGCTTAAGTGGGTCAGTGCAGACTCGATGGGCCGAATGGCCTCCTTCTGCACTGTATGTTCTACATTCTATGTACTCAGACGGTGGTGATGATCTGGAACGCATTGCCTGGGAGGGTGGTAGAGATGGGTTGCCTCACATCCTAAAAAGTACCTGGATGAACATTTGCCACGTCTTAACATTCAAGGCTATGGGCCAAGTGCTGGCAAATGGGATGAGGTGGGTAGGTCAGGTATTTTTCGTGTGTCGGTGCAGCCTCGGTGGGCCTCAGGCCTCTTCCGCACTCTGTTATTCTGGATCTGAATACAGGGATTAATGGTACAATTACCAAATTTGCATGTGACACTAAAATAGGTGGGACAGTAAGTTGCAATGAGGAAATAAGAAATTTAGAAATGGATATGGATCGGAACATAGGACAAAGGAATTAGGAGCAGAAGTCGGCAATTCAGCCCCTCGAGCCTGCTCCGCCATCCAATCAGATCATAGCTGATCGCTTCCTGGTCTCAAATCCACCTCCCCACCTGTTCCCCATATCCCTTTTACCCATTTTTATCAAAAATATATCGATCAGCTTTGAAACCATTTAATGATTCCGATTCCACCGCACTATGGGGACAGTGAGTTTCACAAATTCACCCCCCTCTGCGAGAAGCAGTTCCTCCTCATCTCAGTTCTAAATCTACAGCCTCCCAACCTGTATCCGTGACCACTCATTCTAGATTGCCCCACAAGGGGGAACATTTGGTCTACGTTTACTTTATCAATACCTTTTAGTATTTTATAAACCTTGATCAGATCCCGTCTCATCCTTCTAAACTCCAGCGAGTATAAGCCCAAACTGTTTAATCTCTCCTCATACGTCAACCCTTTCCTCCCCGGAATCAATCTGGTGAACCTCCTCTGGAACTGCCTCCAATGTCACCACATCCTTCCTCAAATGAGTAGGGTGATCATGGCTCGGCACAACATTGAGGGCCGAAGGGCCTGTTCTGTGCTGTACTGTTCTATGTTCTAAATAAGGAGACCAAAACTGGACACAATACTCCAGATGTGGTCTCACCAACACCCTATACAATTACAACAACACTTCTCTGCTTTTAAACTCCAGTCTTTTTGCAATAAACTCTAAAATTCCATGTGCCTTTTTAATTATATGCTGTACCTTCATACCAACTTTTTGAGATTCATTAGGTGAGGATAAGGTGAGGTGAGTGGGGCAAAAAGTTGGCAGATGAAGTTTAATGTGGACACGTGTGAGGTTATCAGGGTGGCACAGCGGTTAGCGCTGCTGCCTCATGGCGCCGAGGATCCGCGTTCAAACCCCAGCCCCGGGTCACTGGCCATGTGGAGTTTGCACATTCTCCCCGCGTCTGCGTGGGTCTCACCCGTACAACCTAAGAGGATGTGCAGGGTCGGTGGATTGGCCACGCTAAATTGCCCCTTAATTGGAAAAGAAAAAGAAGTGTGAGGTTATCCATCATGGTCGGTAAAATAGAAAGGCAACTTGTTATCTGAACTGAGAGAAACGTCAAAATGATTCGGTGCAGAGGGATCTGGCTATCCTTGTGCTTGAATCACACAAAACTAGCATGCAGGTACTGCTGGCAATAAGGAAGGCAAATGGAAAGTTAGCAGAGTATAAAAGCAGGGAAATGTTGCTGCAACTGTACAAGGCATTGGTGATGCCAACCTGGAGTGGAGTTTTGGTCTCCTATTTGAGCAGGGATGTTGTTACATTGGTGGCAGTTCAGAGGATTGATTGCAGAGATGAGGAGTTTGTTTTATGAAGAGAGATTGAGCAGTTTAGGGCTATACTCCCTCGAGTTTAGAAGAATGAGAGATCTAATTGAGGTACATAAGATGATAAAAGGAATTGACAAAGTAGGCATAGAGCAGATGTTTCTTCTTGTGGGGCAATCTCGAACGAGAGGTCATAGTTTTAGGTTAAGAAGTAGCAGATTTAAAACAGAGATTGAGAGGAAATTACTTCTCTCGAAGGGTTGTGATTCTGTGGAATTCACTACCCCAGACTGCGCTGGAGGTAGGGACATTGAGCAAATTTGAGGTGACAGACAGTTTTTGAATTAATAACGGGTTGAAAGGTTATGGAGAACGGACAGGAAAGTGGAGCTGAGGCCAAGAATGGGTCAGCCATGATCGTACTGAATGGTGGCGCAGGTTCGAGGGGCTGAATGGCCTACTCCTGCTCTTAGTTATTATGTTGTGCTTGATAAGCTTGTGAATTGTAGTTTAATTTATTTCACTGTGTGCAGGTGGTGAGCAATAACTGGGAATGTCCTTGTACCCCTTTCAAAAGGAAGAGACTGAAGCTGGTTGTTGGATGAAAAGGTGTATGTTTGTAATGTGTATTTTGTAAATGAATGCTTATAATAGTGTAAAGATTGGCTCTAGTTTTATCATTCACCACCTGGATTTCTGGAATAAGAATACTGATCTTAGGTTCTAAAAAAAATTAGCTTCCTCTGCCGGCTCTATAACTTCCACGGGATGATGCACCGGAGGCCATTGTCAGGATTGTCTCGCCTCCTCCCCTCAAACATTGCAGCTCAATTGGGAATCACATTATTTAAAGGGGATACTTATGATGAAGATCCAACCATCCAACTGTTCCAGAAAACCCCAACAAATCCATCAGTAAACCAGGACCATGAACTCACCTCAATGCAGAGCAGTTTGGATAGGACACGGTGCCCTGTGATATGGGGTATGATGATATTATAAGAGGGTTTGGTCATCAGGTGCATTTTATTTAAAGTACTCAACACAAAATTTCCCATTTGTGCCAATACAATTTAGCATTGTGCAATTTTTAATTTAGAGTACCCAATTCCTTTTCTTCCAATTTAGGGGCAATTTAGCGTTGCCAATCCACTTCTTGGGGTTGTGCGGGTGCAATCTTTTTCTAATTGGTTCCCTGTAAGTGACAACAGTACCTTCTCCGTGTCAATGCACAACCCATATTAGAGCAGAATCTGGGCAGCATGGTTAGCACTGCTGCCTCACGGCGCCGAGGACCCGGGTTCGATTGCGACCCCGGGTCACTGTCCGTGTGGAGTTTGCACCTTTTCCCCGGGTCTGCGTGGGTCTCACCCCCACAACCCAAAGATGTGCAGGGTAGGTGGATTGGACATATCTTTTTATTAAAACAGTAAAAAATATATACAAGGCCAAAAGGTACAAATGCTAATTTTGCATTGGAGAAACAGGGTACCCTCCCCTCCAAATTGCCCCTTAATTGGGAAAAAAAGAATTGGGTGCTCTAAATCTATTTTTGAAGCAAGCAGAATCTGTTACCGTGCTCCTGACACAGTTCATGTCAGCATGAATTTCACAATCCACCATTACACTTCACAAGTGATGATGACTGGATTCTCCGTGAAGCCTCAATGTTAGATGGGCTTTCAATACAAGTAACAACTCCTCACTTGAAATGATGGCTGATAAGATAAACCAAACTCAACATTTAGTCACATTTGGTGTCAGATTTGAACCAGATTCGATTTGGTCGGCGCTTCCACGGTAGGGCAGCACGGTAGCATAGTGGTTAGCACAATTGCTTCACAGCTCCAGGGTCCCAGGTTCGATTCCCAGCTTGGGTCACTGTCTGTGCGGAGTCTGCATGTTCTCCCCGTGTGTGCGTGGGTTTCCTCCGGGTGCTCCGGTTTCCTCCCACAGTCCAAAGATGTGCTGGTTAGGTGGATTGGCCGTGCTAAATTGCCCTTAGTGTCCAAAATTGCCCTTAGTGTTGGGTGGTGTTGCTGGGTTATGGAGATAGGGTGGAGGTGTGGACTAGGGTAGGGTGCTCTTTCCAAGAGCCAGTGCAGACTCGATGGGCTGAATGGCCTCCTTCTGCACTGTAAATCCTATGATTCCAACCACATGTTTTTGCCATCGCTAAAACCGACCATTTCCACATCTGTAACATCTTCATTCACCCTTCTCAGCTCATGTGCCGCTGATGCTCTTGTTTATGTCTTTCTTACCTGTAGATCTGACTATTCCAATGCACTTTTGGGTTAATATCACCTTATGTGGCCCAATGTCATATTTTATTTAACATTTTTCCTGCAAAGCAATTTGAGACGTTTCAATATGTAAAAGGCATTATAGAAATATAATTTTTTTAAATATAAATTTAGAGTACTCAATTATTTATTTCCAATATTGGGGGCAATTTAGCGTGGCCAATCCACCTACCCTGCACATCTTTGGGTTGTGGGGGTGAGACCCACGCAGACACAGGGAGAATGTGCAAACTCCACACGGACAATGACCCAGAGGCGGGATCAAACCCGGGTCCTCGGGTTCGGGTAAGGCAGCCGTGCTAACCACTGTGCCACCGTACCGCCCCCTATAGAAATATAATTTGTTGTCCTTTAAAGATACAACAAAACCCCTGCCGACGTCAGCTCAGTCATGCCAAGCTGTGATCTGTGGAGTTTTGAGACAATTGCAATGAGGGAGTGAGGTAGGTTGTGGAACAGTAACACCTGAAGGTAATCAAAAAAAGGGAACAACAATGGTCAAATCAAATTACATTGAGGGCATTTGACAACTGGAAGAAACAGGAAGTCACAGCAGATGGTGGACAATAAACTGGGGCCAAAGGGATATCTTTCCCCTGAAGAGCGCGTCTGCCCAAAGAACCGCAAGGATCCTCAATCATTGTAGCAGGAGCTTTCTCATCCACTCTTGGCACAAAGGATGGCCTTATCACCAACTGTGTGACAACTGCCCAGCTGGACTAGATGCTCGACTTGGACAAGTGCGGCATCACTGAATACCTGCATGATTAAGAATATTCCCCAGAGCCAGCAATCAGAAGCAGCAGAAACTGCAACAGCGAAGGAAGGCAAGTTGGAAGCCACAGACATTTGAGCAATGTGAGCTTACAATCCACAAACAGCTGCCAACAGGCACAATCATTCATCTACAAAACCAGTTCCTAAAGCTTTCACAGCACAAAGATTCCATTACTGAGCTAGGCTGCATCAGTCTGTATTGTAACAGTACCTTTACCACAGAAAACCGTCCCACAGAATTCAGGGGAAAAATGAATTAATGGAGGATATCTGAGGACGGGTGAAGAGTTAGGTTTGGATGGGGTTAAAGCATGAGGTTGGAACGGCAGAGGGATTTGGGAAGGGAATTCCAACGTGTAAGGCTGGGCAGCTGAAGGGTATTTTAGAACATTTCTCCACTAGGCAGGGCAGTTCTCAAAAACAGCATGCATTATGGTAAGGGTTATGCCATGGGGAGATTTTGTAGTCTTTCCCTGATAATTTAGTGGGTAAATGCACTTCTGGACCTGGTACTGATCCATACCAGGGTCCAGAGGAGGTTCACAAGAATGATCCCCGGAATGAAGAGTTTCTCATATGTGCTGCCTCTGGATATGAGGGGCCAAGATTGAACCCGGGTCCCTGCCGCTGTGAGACAGCAGTGCTAACCACTATGCCGCCCTTTGAGGGGGGGATCTTATTGAAACTATAGGATACTGAGATGCCTGGATAGAGTGGCTATGGAGAGGATGTTTCCACTTGTTGGAAAACCTAGAACCCAAGGACACCATCTCAGACTGAAGGAACAATCCTTTAAAACTGAGATGAGGAGAAATTTCTTCAGCCGGAGGGTGATGAATCTGTGGAACTCTTTGCTGCAGAAGGCTGTGGAGGCTAAATCACCGAGTGTCTTTATCTTAGAGATAGATAGGTTCTTGATTAATAAGGGGATCAGAGGTTATGGGGAGAAGGCAGGAGAATGGGGATGAGAAACTTATCAGCCATGATTGAATGGCAGAGCAGACTCGATGGGCCGAGTAGCCTAATTCTGCTCATATGCCTTATGGTCCCGTGCTGAAGTGAAGGGGCCAGGAGATTCTATCCCGTGTCTCAACTGAGTTACTAGATCTTCATCAAACAACAGCTGGGAATTTCAACCAGCCAATGGTCCCAGCACTGATGGAGCACTCACTTCAGGTAAACATAATCAAATGTTTCACAGGGTTATCTGGCACAGAAACGGTATCATCCCAACAGGCAGCTCTTTCTGGAGACAGAAAGAAATGGCAAAAGGAGAATGGGAGCTATGACCACACTCTCTCCGGAGAGGATACAAACACAATAACGGGCTGCATCTCCAATAACCTGCTCTCATCAGTGGCACAGTTTAAACTCGCTTTCAGATACTCCCAGCATCAACACTTCTATAAAACTGAGCAAACATATGAAGCCAAAGCAGATTCTGAGCTCTGGGTATTGGTTTGGGGGCAGACACAACAGGCTGAACAGCTTCCTTTCTGTGTGGTAAATCTCTTGGTTCATTAGCACTGGCTATTTCTGAAAGTTCACTGTTGAACTGAAAACAAACCTGGAGCGGTGTTTCTCCAGCGTTTGATTCACAGAGGGATTAATCTCCTACACCGAAACCTAACAGCAGTAAGAACAGATTAGTGAACTTTCCTAATGTTACAAACCGAGAGTGTCTTCAGTAGCCAAAGCTCAAACTCTGGAACCAACTCCACAAACTACAACTCAGACGTTCAGACGCAGCGACTGTAGGATAATGACGATGGTGACCTTGTAAATAGCGACCGCTATACAGTGTAGGATTGAGCCGCATCAATCAGCAAGACCCCACACCTCAACAGAGTCTGAATCTTCCTGAGCTGAAGAGGACAAATCACTCCTGACTCAGTCAGTCTGACTGGGAAAGAGGACACTGAAGATAGAGAATTACATTCAGCTGTGATGCCTTCAAACCTGCCACAGTAAAACCTGTCAATGTCGTCTAACATCACACATGAAGAATGGACTGTCAAGCTGTACATATCTCTGGATCCAAATCTCAGGAAGAATTAGCATCTCCAGGATAGGCAATCTGAGGCTAATGCACGAGCAGGTTATATAGTAACGGTAGCGGTTTGAGGCGGGATTTGTATCCGGTAACTTGTTTTTAGATTGAACCCGAGGTGATCTGGTACAGACATAGAACATACAGTGCAGAAGGAGGCCATTCGGCCCATCGAGTCTGCACCGACCCACTTAAGCCCTCACACTTCCACCCTAGCCCCGTAACCCCTCTAACCTTTTGGACACAAAGGGCAATTTATCATAGCCAATCCACCTAACCTGCATGAGAAAACCCACGCAGACACGGGGAGAACGTGCAGACTCCGCACAGACAGTGACCCAGCAGGGAATCGAACCTGGGACCCTGGCACTATGAAGCCACAGTGCTATCCACTTGTGCTACCGTGCTGCCCGCTCTGCAAATATCAGGGGCACATTGCACAATACAATGAAATAATTGACTTTATTTGCCCTCATAAGAGTCCTATGTTTTTGTCCTCCCAGCTGATTTCCAGCACCCTAATATCGCACCCCCTCCCCGGCGGGTGGCACTTAGCGCAGTGGTTAGCACTGCTGCCTCGCGGCGCCAAGGTCCCAGGTTCGATCCCAGCCCCGGGTCACTGTCCGTGTGGAGTTTGCACATTCTCCCCGTGTCTGCGTGGGTCTCACCCCACAACTCAAAGATGCGCAGGGTGGGTGGATTGGTCACACTAAATTGCCCCTTAATTGGAAAAGGAAATGAATTGGGTACTCTAAATTTATATTTTAAAAATAATAATATCGCGACCCGCAGCTACTTCCAGGTGCAACCTTGAACAGTGTGTATCAGAACGCTGTCCCATTGCTGTGAGAAGTGGCTTGGCGGTAGCAGTCTTGTCTCTGAATCAGAAAGTTGTGGGTTTAATTCCCTCTCCCGAGATTTCAGTACGTAACCAAGGCGACAGGCCCAAGAGCCGTACTGAGGGAGTGTTGCACTGGCGCAGATGCAGTCTTTCCATCTGAAATGTTAAACTACAGCCCCAAATGTTAGATATCCCAAGGCAGTATTTGAAGAGCTACAGAGTTGTGCCTGGCACCCTCAGCCAATATTTGCTCATCAACTAACACCATTTAAAAGAACAATTTGTGGAACTTTGCAGTGCACACACTGGCTGTCACTTTTCCACAATTAAAATGGTGACGACGCTTCAAAAGTACGTCCTAAGATTATAAACCTCTTTGCAATATCCAACGGTTGTGAAAAGCTTGGTAGAAATTAAAAATGTTATTTTATCGTGGAGCGCCATCACAGATCCCAAACTATCCTTTTCCTCCGATCGCTGGACAGTGGTCAGGAGTAGGAAGCCTGGCTGAGCTTGTAAACCCCCCCCCCCCAACGCTATAACAGGCAAAGGTAGCACCCAATCACTGCCCAAACTGAGATCAGCTATGTCAATAAAACCAGTGCCTATCCTTGCTTAGACTAACAACAGATTATCCTCACTCACTAGGCCAATAAGAGAGAGAGCTTGGAGGTTTCTTATAAATTAATTTGAAACACGTGTTTAGGACAGGATTCCTGTGAGGTGGGAATAAGAAGCAGACTTTTTAATCAGTAACAGGACCTAAAACCCATCAGTGTCCGTGTCACTCAGCGATCCTGTTAATATTCTATCCCCAGCTATCCTTTTTTATCGCTGCAGGTGGTTATCGTGTTTCAGAGTGCACATTAACACCTCTGAATAGAACAGCTGCAACATTATGTACAATCTCGGAGGTGTGTGTGTGTGTGAGCCAGCCCTCTCTACACTCACAGGAACAATGCCCAGCAAGCAGATTCCACCGTGACAAACCTACAGTTTAAATAGTTGCCACAGTTCTGCAGCTCTCTCTCTCTGATGCTGCTCTGTGATATGATCAGAATTGTTTGTTTCCTAATCCCATGGGTACGGCACCTCATCCAGATCACAAGTGGACGGAGCATTCTGCTGGAAAGTCATATACAAGGTGTTAAACAGCAACAAGTCAATTCTACCCCGTCTTAGCTGGTCTCAGTTCAACAGCAATTAAAGAAGTCCAAACAGCGTCAGAACATGTGGTTTGGGAAAAGGAAGTGTGGAGGTGGGTGCAGGGGGTGGGGGGTGCCTGGGGGTGGGGGGGGGGGGGGGGGGGGGGGGGGTGTGGGGGGGGGGGGACAGATGTCTGCTCCCATTCCCAATCATTGTTCAGTAACGCCTATTACAAAATGTTGACATTAAGAAAAAGATCAGTTCAACTGTGATGCCGTTTATATAATCTGCCAACGCTCAGGCACAAGGAACCTCGGTAAGGTACAGAGGGGGGGCAGCATCTGGCAGATCAGAGTCGAGCGAGAGTTGGCACTTTCAGGAAAATAGGGAAGTAATACAGGGAAATAGGGAAAGAATTAGGTAGAATAAAGAAGAACAAAGACTTGTACTTAAAATGCCAGATCCTCTAAATGTCCATCCGACAGCACCAAGCTCATGCCCACCTTTCCTTTAACACATGAAGATGGCTTGTTGATATGCGTGACACCGGCAATACGTAACAGGTACTACAAACTGATCTAGACAATGAACACAAGGGAACAATCTGCCTTGTTCACTAACACAGCAGTCTGAGCCTCAACATTTCAACATCAGCAGAAACAATCCATTTTTTGTGCTTAAAGCTAGAAAAAAAAAACTTGGTCTGGAAGGTTGTTGGAATTCCATAAACAAGGAACACCCAGTTTCAAGCTGTCTCCGTCAGAACACACCAGAAAAATTCATATTTAATTCAACTTCCTTTCATATTGTGCGTTGCTCTTAATTTGTTTCAAACAGCTCTCACAGCCAGTAACAGGGCCGCCCCCATGTCCAATACTTCATCCCCACCACCAGAACATGTTTAGAAGGGCACAATTGACAGCAGTGTTTCCAGGTGGATCTTACAGTTCAAGTGAACACAAAGTTAATTCCACACACTCCACGACTCCAAAACGGTGTTTGAAATCGATGATAATTCAGATCGCCCCAAAAAGGATTTTTTTTTATCCATTACATTAATTTTCAGACCTTTGCAATGGGTAGGCAGGCAGCAGATTACTGGCATTCCACTTAAACTTGGTCTGATCTCGTGCTGAATTAGGAGTGGTGTTCAGGATACTATAAATATCATCAGGGGCAAGTGGAGCCACTCCTTATCATTGTGTAGTGAATTCTGCTGGTCTGTACAGCCATCCAGTGAGGACACGATTAAGTATAATTGGAACTGGACGGCACGGTGGCACAGTGGTTAGCACTGCGCCTCTGTGGTCCTCACAGTGCTGAGGACCTGGGTTCGATCCCAGCCCCTGGTCACTGTCCGTGTGGGATTTGCACATTGTCCCCATGCCTGCGTGGGTCTCACCCCTACAACTCAAAATGTGCAGGGTAGGTGGATAAGCCACGCTAAATTGCCCATTAATTGGAATTTTTGTTTTTTAAATGTTTAACTGGAATGCACCATGATCTATTTTTCTGCCACACTCACACACAAGGAGCCAACTGGACATAATACTGAAGCATGAAATCATTCCAACAAAAGTCAGTGCATTCAAGAGAGAGGAGAGAAAATTAGACATCAGAAACACAAGGTACTGGGTTTTTTAACAGAGCAGTATGTGCGTGTGACAGGTGACACTTAACATAACACAAGACCCAGCTAACCTGAGACTGTGAAGTTCAACTCAATAGACGGGATTCTTCAAAAACCGGCAGGGCGGGCAACTCCGGCGCGAAGGAGTGGTGTGAGCCACTCCGGCGTTGGGTCGCCCCGAAGGTGCGGAACCCTCCGCACTGTCAGGGGCTAGGCCGGCGCCAGAGTGGTCTGCTGCGGCAGGCGCGGAAGGGGCTTCGCACCACACCAACCAACGCCGAAGGGCCACCGCCGGCCGGCGCAAGTTGGCACATGCGCGGGAGCGCCAGCGTGTGCTGGCGTAATCCCAGCAAATGCGCAGGGGGGTTCATCTCCGCTCCGGCCATTGTGGACTGTTACACCAGCCGGCGCGGAGGAATAGAATGCCCCCACGGCACAGGCCCGCCCGCGGATTGGTGGGCTCCGATCGCGGGCCAGGCCACCATAGGGGCACCCCCCGGGCCAGATACCCCCACGCCCCCCCCCCCCCCCCCCCCCCCCCCGAGGACGCCGGAGGGCGCCCGCGGAGTCAGGTCCCGCTGGTAAATACCTGTCATAACATACGCCACCGGGACCTGCCGAAAATGGGCGGCCACTCGGCCCATCGTGGGCCAGAGAAACGCCGGGGGGGGGCGCTGACCGGCGCGGCATGATTCCCGCCCCTGGAGAATTCGGCAGCTGACGGGGACGGGATTCATGCCGCCCCCCGGCAATTCTTCGACCCGGCGGGGGGTCGGAGAATCCCGCCCAATATCTTTCACAATTTATACTTTAGAGTTACATATTTTACTTCAAGATGTCAGAGCTGGGAAATGGTGAATATTTCACAACTAATCATCTATGAAACACTCCCAGGACAGGTACAGCACGGGGTTAGATACAGAGTAAAGCTCCCTCTACACTGTCCCCATCAAACACTCCCAGGACAGGTACAGCACGGGGTTAGATACAGAGTAAAGCTCCCTCTACCCTGTCCCCATCAAACACTCCCAGGACAGGTACAGCACCGGGTTAGATACAGAGTAAAGCTCCCTCTACACTGTCCCCATCAAACACTCCCAGGACAGGTACAGCACGGGGTTAGATACAGAGTAAAGCTCCCTCTGCACTGTCCCCATCAAACACTCCCAGGACAGGTACAGCACGGGGTTAGATACAGAGTAAAGCTCCCTCTACACTGTCCCCATCAAACACTCCCAGGACAGGTACAGCACGGGGTTAGATACAGAGTAAAGCTCCCTCTACACTGTCCCCATCAAACACTCCCAGGACAGGTACAGCACGGGGTTAGATACAGAGTAAAGCTCCCTCTACACTGTCCCCATCAAACACTCCCAGTACAGGTACAGCACGGGGTTAGATACAGAGTAAGCTCCATCTACACTGTCCCCATCAAACACTCCCAGGACAGGTAAAGCACGGGGTTGGATACAGAGTAAAGCTCCCTCTACACTGTCCCCATCAAACACTCCCAGGACAGGTACAGCACAGGGTTAGATACAGAGTAAAGCTCCCTCTACACTGTCCCCATCAAACACTCCCAGGACAGGTACAGCACGGGGTTAGATACAGAGTAAAGCTCCCTCTACACTGTCCCCATCAAACACTCCCAGGACAGGTACAGCACGGGGTTAGATACAGAGTAAAGCTCCCTCTACACTGTCCCCATCAAACACTCCCAGTACAGGTACAGCACGGGGTTAGATACAGAGTAAAGCTCCATCTACACTGTCCCCATCAAACACTCCCAGGACAGGTAAAGCACGGGGTTGGATACAGAGTAAAGCTCCCTCTACACTGTCCCCATCAAACACTCCCAGGACAGGTACAGCACAGGGTTAGATACAGAGTAAAGCTCCCTCTACACTGTCCCCATCAAACACTCCCAGGACAGGTACAGCACAGGGTTAGATACAGAGTGAAACCCAAATTTCAGGATATCACTTTGTATCCTTGGCCCTGCATATTTTCTTTGTTCTCTCATTCCCAGCTATTCCCAATTTCTAAAATATTTCCAACCTCATTCATTCTTTCATCTTCAGGATTCCCAATCATTAGCTGGTTTAGCTCACTGGGCTAAATTGTTGGCTTTTAAAGCAGACCAAGCAGGCCAGCAGCACGGTTCAATTCCCGTACCAGCCTCCCCGAACAGGCGCCGGAATGTGGCGACTAGGGGCTTTTCACAGTAACTTCACTGCAGCCTTCTTGAGACAATAAGCGATTTTCATTTCATTTCATTCCTAATTACGTCCACAGTATTTTCTGCCTGCTCCCTCCCCCAGTATTTCTCTTATTCACTATTCCTGGTACCTCTGCTCAGTATTCCCAGCCTCTCCATTCACTATTCTCGACATTCGGCCTCAGATATCCCCATTCTCTCCCTGTGTCAGGGCAGCACGGTGGCACAGTGGTTAGCACTGCTGCCTCACGGCGCCGAGGTCCCAGGTTCAATCCCGGCTCTGGGTCACTGTCCGTGTGGAGTTTGCACATTCTCCCCGTGTCTGCGTGGGTTTCTCTCCCACAACCCAAAGATGAGCAGGGTAGGTGGATTGGCCATGCTAAATTGCCCCTTAATTGGAAAAAATGAATTGGGTACTCTAAATTTAGAAAAAAATGATACTTCTCTCCCTGTGTCCCATGGGCATTACAATCTCTTTCCCAGTTACTGCTCGTTCTGGCTTCCCCCATTCACAGGTTTTCAGTGGGGTAATATTCTTTCCCTCCGTGTTGTTCCCATTGATAGAATCCCTCCAGTGCAGACGGATGCCATTTGGTCCATCGAGACTGCACCGGCCCTTTGAATGAGCACTCACCCTATTTCCACTCCCACGTCCATCCTGCCCTATCGCCGTAACCCTAGAATCTAATCTGCACGTTCCTGGACACTAAGGGGGAGTTTATCATGGCCCATCCATCCCACCCTGCCACAGTTTATTACTTCTTACTGTTCTGATACACTGGTACGCTTGCTCTGTCACCTCACTGCTCCTATGTAACTTGCTCTGGAACCTCACTGCTGCGCCATCCCTCCCCTGTATTCCCATTCCTCCTCTCGGTATTCTGCTCGCTATCCAGAAATTACACATATTCCCCATTCCATCGTTCATCCTTTCTCAACATACCAGTATTCCTGGAAAGAATATACCATTTCCCAGTATTTTACCATTACCCTGGAACCCCCTTCCTTGCCCAATATTCTTGAAATATCCTGCTATTCCCTCCCCCCCAATATTGCCTCAGAATCCCAGTATTCTCTCCCCTGATATTCCCTTATTATTCCGGTTTTCTTTCATTATTCTGATATTCCCTTCCTCTCTCCCAATGTGACTTGTCTCCTGGTCATCACTCCTTCTCCCAGTATTCCCAAATTTTCTCAGTATTCCCTCTCCCAGTATTCCCTCATCATCCCATTTTTCCCTCATTATCTCAGTACAGTATACCCTCTCTCCCTTTTCCGGTGTTAACTCATCATCCTTGTACTCCCTTATCAACCCAGTATTCCCTCATCATCCCGGTGTTCCCTCAATATCCAAACGGTATTCGCTAATCATTCTGGTACTCCTCTTAATCTCAAAATTCCCTCATTATTGCCTTCTCTCCTGGTATTCCATCTCTGTATTCCCTCATCATCCCAGTCGGTGTTCCCTGTTGGTATTCCCTCATTATCTATGTATTCCCTCATTCTCCTGGTATTCCCGTATTCCCATTTGCCCAGTATTCCCTCAGTATGTCGATATTCCCATTTCCTCAGTATTCCTCCAGTATTCTAATTTCCCCAGGCTTCCCATTTCCCCAGTATTCCCTTGGTATTCTGGTATTCCCATTTTGAAATGAAATTAAAATTACTTATTGTCACGAGTAGGCTTCAATGAAGTTACTGTGAAAAGCCCCTAGTCGCCACATTCCGGCGCCTGTCCGGGGAGGCTGGTACGGGAATCGAACCGTGCTGCTGGCCTGCTTGGTCTGCTTTAAAAGCCAGCAATTTAGCTCAGTGAGCTAAACCAGCCCCTGTATCCCATTATTCCCATTCTTCCGGTATTCCCTCGGTATCCCAGTATTCCCATTTCCCCGGTATTCCCTCAGTATCCCGGTATTTCCATTTCTGCAGTATTCCCTCAGTATTCTGGCATTCCCATTCTCCCGGTATCTCCTCAGTATCCCGGTATTCCTACTCCCGGTATTCCATCTTCCCAAGTATCCCGGTATTCCCATTCTCTCGGTATTCCCTCAATCCTGGTATTCCCATTCTCCCGGTATTCCCTCAGTAACCCGGTATTCACTCAGTATCCCTGTATTCCCATTTCCCCGGTATTCCCATTCTCCCGGTATTCCCTCAGTATCCCTGTGTTCCCATTTCCCCGGGATTCCCTCAGTATCCCGGTATTCCCTCAGTATCCCTGTATTCCCATTTCCCCGGTATTCCCTCAGTATCCCTGTATTCCCATTTCCCCGGTATTCCCTCAGTATCCCTGTGTTCCCATTTCCCCGGGATTCCCTCAGTATCCCGGTATTCCCTCAGTATCCCTGTATTCCCATTTCCCCGGGATTCCCTCAGTATCCCGGTATTCCCATTTCCCCGGGATTCCCTCAGTATCCCGGTATTCCCTCAGTATCCCTGTATTCCCATTTCCCCGGGATTCCCTCAGTATCCCGGTATTCCCTCAGTATCCCGGTATTCCCATTTCCCCGGTATTCCCTCAGTATCCCGGTATTCCCTCAGTATCCCTGTATTCCCACAGTATCCCGGTATTCCCTCAGTATCCCGGTATTCCCTCAGCATTGCCATTCTCCCGGTATTCCCGGTTTTACCTGTGCCGGTGGCCGTGCTCAGCGCCGCCAGGAGCAGCAGGATCCGCGGTCGGGTCTCCGCCATCCTCCCGGCCTCGGGCCGGGGCCGCTCGCCGCCTGTGTCCGGGGAAGGAGCTGGGAGAGCGGGAGCGGGAGCTGGGATCGGCCGGGAGCGGGAGCTGGGATCGGCCAGGACCGGCGGGGACCGGCGGACAATACCCAGCATGGAGGGGATCGGCCGCAAAGCCCGGCCCGGAATCCCCAGCGGAGCGGGATCCTTTCCGCCAAAACCCGGCCCGGAGTCTCCACCGGAGCGGAGCGGGATCCCCACCGCCAAAACCCGGCCCGGAGTCTCCACCGGAGCGGAGCGGGATCCCCACCGCCAAAACCCGGCCCGGAGTCTCCACCGGAGCGGAGCGGGATCCCCACCGCCAAAACCCGGCCCGGAGTCTCCACCGGAGCGGAGCGGGATCCCCTCACCAAAACCCGGCCCGGAGTCTCCACCAGAGCGGAGCGGGATCCCCTCCACCAAAACCCGGCCCGGGGTCTCCACCGGAGCGGAGCGGGATCCCCTCCACCAAAACCCGGAGCGGAGCGGGATCCCCTCCACCAAAACCCGGCCCGGGGTCTCCACCGGAGCGGAGCGGGATCCCCTCCACCAAAACCCAGCCCGGGGTCTCCACCGGAGCGGAGCGGGATCCCCTCCGCCAAAACCCGGCCCGGAGTCTCCACCGGAGCGGAGCGGGATCCCCTCACCAAAACCCTGCCCAGTCTCCACCGGAGCGGAGCGGGATCCCCTCCACCAAAACCCGGCCGAGGCTCCACCGGAGCAGAGTGGGATCCCCACCGCCAAAAGCCAGACTGGAGTCAGGAGTGAACCACAGGAGTGGAGTTGGTCACCACAGCAACAAGCGAGGCTCATTGCAGCAAATCCTGGACCGGAGTTATGAAAGTGGCATGGTAGCACAATGGTTAGCACGGTTGCTTCATGGCACCAGTGTCCCAGGAACAATTCCCGTCTGTGTGCGGTCTGCACGTTCTCCCAGTGTCTGCGTGGGTTTCCTCCGGGTGATCCGGTTTCCTCCCACAAGTCCCGAAAGACGTGCTATTGGGCGAATTGGACATTCTGAATTCTCCCTCTGTGTACCCGAACAGGTGCCGGAGTGTGGCGACTAGGGGATTTTCACAGTAACTCTATTGCAGTGTTAATGTATGCCTACTTGTGACAATAATAGATTATTATATAAAAAAACAGCAGAAAATTTGAGCACAGCAAGGTCCCAAAAACACGTGATAATTCCTACTTAATCTACTTTAAGGATGTGGTTGAGCCATAAATATTGGTCAGGACACAGAGAAGGATCCCATTGTTCTTTGAATCGTGTTGTGGGATTTTGTTTTACCCCCACCTGAGAGGGCCTCAGTTTAACGTCTCATCCTAAAGCAGCTGTTTGACTGCAGCACTATCTCAGTGTAGTACAGGAGTGTAATACTAGATTATGTGCTCTGGCTGGGGAAAACCCACATCAGGGATTCACACCCAAAGGGAATTATGAATGCTAGCTCAGGGATATCATTCCTTCCAAGCAGAGATTGAAGTGCTGGCTTAGAACATTCTGGATTAACATCCAGCAGGGTACCTGGAGCAGAGACAGCCCTCCCCTGAATTGTAACGAGTAGGTGGGTCTCTCTCACTGATTGCATCAAGAAGGTAAAGGAGGAGGAAGGCAATAGACAACCATCTCATAAGTGGCGCAAGAACCTTGTGAGAGATTTGCGTTTAGGAGCTACCCTGGGGACAGAACGCAACAGGTAAATGACAACTGTCTGATACAATCAATGCAATATTGCACACAACTAAGACAGGTACATAGGAATTAGGAGAAGTAGGCAATTCAGCCCCTCGAGCCTGCTCCGCCATCCAATCAGATCATGGCTGATCTTTTCCTGGTCTCAAATCCATCTCCCTACCTGTTCCCCATATCCCTTTAACCCATACTTTAATCAGATACTAAAGCATGCTTGTATTGATCATTGCTGAACAAATAGGACATTTCACAAATAGAAAACAGCTTTCGCCTGATACATTTTTTTAGAAAAACAATTTATTGCAAAATCTTGCTTAAAAAAAAGTAAAATATTCACTGGATTGATACAGTACCTTAAACCACTTAAATGTAACCGAAAAAAATCAGATTTTCAAGTAATGGTTGACAACAGCATTTTGCATAAGAGATAGAAGGCAAGGATTCTGCTAACAGGAATGCCCAGGCATACTGTAATAAGTATTATACAGCAACAGCAATAACAGAATCAACAGAAACCGTGTCAAACATTGTTCTGCAAAATCTGCTGCAATTTAAATCATAAAAGTTATGTTCACGCTGGCATCGTCAAAGTACCTGTTACAGGGCAAACTAAAAGTTGGACCTTACAAATGTACTTAAGTTCAAAAAGCCGCATGGTCAGATCCCAGCCTAACACGGTGTCTGCCACAAAGCTCCTGCCCCCAATGGATAATCTCGGGCTGTTCCCAGAAGAGCCACTAGAAGGGGCAGAGGGAGAGCTGGCAGCACCAGGACAATACATTAACGCCTCGATCAGTTGTCGGACGGCAAACTCAACATTAAAAGCAACCCTGCAGCATAAACAATGCGGTGACCGAAAGACCAGGACTAGTTCACTCCGTCCCTCTGCTTTTTTGTCCGATGCCAGGCTATGCTGCAGGATCCACCTCTTAGGGGCTTCATGGAGCTTGCCACAGATTTGGGGGAATGCCTATGATAAGAACAACAAGCTGACTTTGTATTACAATGCAATTCCATCATTATAATCAGCTACTGGACACTTCATTGCAGCACCACGATTAATGTTATAGGAATCCTATCTCTCCCGTTTGCTTTTACATGAATGCTCAGCATTGCCCATCATTTCACGGTCTGCTCCAGGGCACTGAAGCAATTACATCATTGTGCATTCGTGAAAAGAGGTTGATAAGCTTGGAAATTCAGCGCATTTAAAAACTTTGTTTGAAGCCCAGAATTTATTCTGAATTGCATTTCACCACACACTTTATTCCTTAAGGTGATTTCTCTGGCTGGTAGTCAGTGGGAGTTAATATCAGGTTTCAACACAGCCAATAACACGCCCATGCCCCCCTCGAACAAACCCCTCCATCTGTAAAGTTTCACATAGTGCCCAAAACCAAGGTGCTTTTAATAGGAAAAATAAATTGGAGAAAGGGAGAGCAAACAATTTAACCCATTTCTTGATATAAAAAGCAGAAAACAAATGTAAAATCCCTAAATCCACCTTTCCAACAAAAGTGGAACTGATTTCCTGCGAGAATCCATCACAGAATAAAGGATTAACAGTTTAAACCCTCGTGTGACAGCTGTTGATTCAGCAATATTCCACAAGGGAGGGAGGGAGGTTGCACGCGCGCACACACACCTTCTAGTTCAAACTCTTCTCTCAAAGTGATGGCCTGTAATTGAGAGTGTGGGCGGAGGGAGGAAGAGGAGCTCATTTTCTGATGTCCCTTTATGGTGCAGAGGTAAACTCATCCACACAAATGCCCTTTCGTCAAGTGCCAGGTCCGTGTAGTGAGTTCAGGAAGCTATTCAACCGTGGGGCTTCACAGCGGAGTCTGATTCAGCCCTTCAGCCAACAATCCGTCTGTGCAGCAGGGAATACCTGGATGGGGAGCTGGAAGACCAGTTTCTTTCCTCCTGGTCCAGAATCAGCTGCACAGCAGGATTGCTGCCCCTGAATCGGCAGAGACCATAAATCAAATCTTCCCGGTCAGCTAACTCAACACTACACCAAACAATGCGAAGGGGGATTCTTTACTATGCTGTTAGTTGGCAGAATTACATTTTCTCACATTCAGCCATGTCAGGCATTATTAAATCAGAATCATGATCAAAATCAGTCTAAACACTTTCTTAAAAAATGGGGAAAATCAGCATTTTGCCACTGCAAGGGATCGCTATTTCACCAGATGCTCCTGAAATAAATAGAAAGTCAGGGATCATGCTTTGAAATAAAATTGCTTTTTCCCTGAATCAATGGTATTTAGCCAGTTGCTTTTAAATTAGGCACAAAAATATATTCTGAATAAAGCTATTAACCCCACCTAATGGAATACAGAACACATTCAGGCTCACAATCACATAAAAAGGGTCACAGTTGAATTATTGTCACTCGGGATAACTAAAATGTAACAAGCGAGTGCGTGACCATCTAAATTCCTGCACAATTCTAGATCCTGATCTTGCAAATCTGGGATATGTCTGTGGAGAGAACATGGAGTTGTATAGCACAAGGAGGGAGTACTGATTGCTGATTGTTACTTGCCTTTCAACTAATGAAAGGAAAACCGTTCGATGAATTGCTAATTCTCTTGTATCTTCTCAGTACGAAATCTGTGCTGGAATGTAAATTGTAAACAGATTGTTTTCCCAGCTCTGGAAAAGTCCCGTCACACTAAAATAACAACTAAATTGGGCGGCGCGGTGGCACAGTGGTTAGCACTGCTGCCTCACGTTGCCGAGGACCCGGTTCGAATCCCGGCCCTGGGTCACTGTCCGGGTGGAGTTTGCACATTCTCCCCGTGTCTGCGTGGGTTTCACCCCTACAACCCAGAGATGTGCAGGGTAGGTGGATTGGCCACGCTAAATTGCCCCTTAATTGTGAAAAAAAATGTAATTGGGTTCTCTAAATTTATAAAATAAAATAACAGCTAAACAAATGTTCACTTTTTTGTTTAGAAAAGCTGAACTTTCCCTTTGTTCACACACCTGACAGTGCGCACCTTCGAAGGCTTGATCACTCTGCTGAGATTGCAGAATAAAGTACTTCCGAATCAACTACAGTAAAGGTTCCTCTGCAATGCCCCAATAAGGTGCCTCAACCCCTAACACAGCAAAGCACATCCCATTGCACCACGGAGTCACATTTACACTTCTCATATTGCTGACCGTTTGTTTTCAGAATGTAATTCCTCATTAGTATCAAATTGGGCAAGTGATTTAACTTGGAAACCACTGATGTAAGACCCTCACTGCTAGCAGATGGAAAAGACTTTCACCCAAGCAAGCTGGGCTGGATTAGAATTCAGGTCCGCAAGGCGAAAGATCACCATCTAATGCCTGCTTCATGCACCCCACAACACCCGAAAATATCCCCATCACAAAATCACTGCGTCCCAATCATGGCCAGCACTGCACAACTAGATTTCCAAACTTCATTTCAACATCACAGAAAGAAAGTGGGACTTGTAATTGTTCCCGACGGAATACATTTGAAACTTGCATGGAATCCAATAAAGTTCATTGATTGTTATAGCAATGGAAATAGCGAATGGGAGGGGGGGTGATTAGATAATTTACTGGTCAACTTTTATACATCGGGTAATGGAGCAATCACCACAGGTTGGTTTGTTGCCCCTCCTTCCCTGCTACGAATGTATATGACAACCACCACCACCACCCCCATTCCTACACACTAAACACTGAGAATTTGCCGTAAATACAAATTCAAATTTGTTTGTATCTTGTTGACGAGGGAGGTTCCAGTCACTTCCGCTCCGAATATAAAAGTCCTTCTGCGGAGATGGTGTCTCCCAATCCCACTGTCCTGATTGGATTGACACAAATCAGAACAGGAGTGATGTAAAAAGAGATGTTTTCTCTCTGCCACACACGCACAGGGTTGGTTGGACTCAATGTCATTTTCTTATTCTTCAGCAACGTGTCTGTTTGCGACAGAACAAATTCCGCAGGAGAATCAAGAATAACCTTTGTGGGATCAATGGTGTCAGTCCCACACGCCTGACTCCCAGCAGCTCTCGCTCCAGCAGCAACCGAGGATATCTGGTTGCCCCAGTATCCATCGACAGTTGCCAGAATGTGATAGGTCAGTGTGTGGAAATGAACACGTGTTAAATCCGAATCCATATGCATATCGGTTCGTCCATATTCTTTGAGGAGCCAGAAGATGATATCGCTGACCATTCCAATATCAGGAGTACCGTCCCAATGCTGTTGTGAGGAGTGGGGTCCAGAGCCAGCCTGGCTGATAAACAACAACTCTTGCTCATTCAGGCCAATCGAGTTGACAATAGTAAGAACCTGCTGAGAAGAAGAGAAGCCGATCAGCGGAGTGATAAACCAAGATAATGCCCAAAACACCCAGGAGGTCATTTCCCCTCATGTTTGATGGGAACTAAGCATGGATTGTGGGCTTTTGCAGCAGCTGGAATAAGGCAAGGACAGAGAGAGATAATGCCAGAGAGTTGGAAGTCGGAAGTCTTTGCAATGGAGAGGGTTATGGGTTGGAAACTCAACCCAGATTCAATTAGGTTGCAAGTAGACTGATTCAGCCTGGACTGCTTCTAGAGGTGGAATTTGCTGAGGGAGCTGAAAACAACGGTTTCAAAGTTCCCAGCGTTTTGTGGAAAGGAAATTGTGACTCGTGGAGGATTGGGTGTCGGGCAATCAATCCGATCGTACAGAGGCAGAGAAGAGGTCAAGAAAGAGGGTGGTGAAACAGAGTTGGGTGCGGTCAGTGTAGGAAGAGAGGCTATTGCTGGAAATGTGCTGGTTATGGAAGGTTAGGTCAGAGGTATTTTAATCAGGAAGAGAATCAAGCGGGCAGCACGGTGGCACAGTGGTTAGCACTGCTGCCTCACGGCGACAAGGTCCCAGGTTCGATCCCGGCTCTGGGTCACTGTCGTGTGGAGTTTGCACATTCGCCCCGTGTTTGCGTGGGTTTCGCCCCCCCAACACAAAGATGTGCAGGCTAGGTGGATTGGCCACGCTAAATTGCCCCTTCATTGGAAAAAAATCAATTGGGTACTCTGAATTTTTTTTTAAAAAGGAAGGGAATCAAGAGTTATGGGGAAAGGCGAGAAAGTGGATTATCACATCAGATCAGTCATAAGCCCATTGAATGGTGGAACAGGTTCGATGGGCCGAATGGCCTATTTCTGCTCCTATGTCTTCTGCCAGACCAGGCTTGGGAAACAGATGGTGCAGTCGACCTTGTTATCACACACGTGATCAAGAAGCATGAGTTCACAGTGGTGTTTTTTTAATAAATTTTATAAATTTAGAGTACCCAATTATTTTTTTTCCAATTAAGGAGCAATTGAGCATGGCCAATCCACCTAACCTGCACATCTTTGGGTTGTGGGGGTGAGACCCACACAGACACGGGTCTGCAAACCCCATACGGACAGTGACCCAGGGCCGGGTTTCAGACCCGGGTCCTCAGCGCCACAGTCCCAGTGCTAACCACTGCGCCACATGCCACCCAACCAATATCTTTCCTGATGAGACTAGCTTAGTGCTACACCTCATCCCCACACAGAGCACACCACCACCAAATCAAATGCTTACCTGCTCCACAATGGTATTCATATATGTTGTGTCTGTCATGCTGGCGAGCTCCAGGTGCACTGAAATTTCATTCGGGATCTCCGAGATTAACACACTAACCTGTTGTTATGCAATATGGGAGAAGACAGAAGTTGCCATGTTAGAACTGAAACAGTCAAGGGTTGGAATTCATCAGTGGAGTAACATTCTGCTTAAAAAACAAATGTTGTGACAAGTCTAAATGCTAACGCTTCCACAAGCAGCAGTGAAAGATGCATTCTAGAGCACTGAAACAGGTGTTTCTCCAATGATTACTGACAGGGGCCGAGCAGAGGGGCGGGGCCGAGCAGAGGGGCGGGGCCGAGCAGAGGGGCGGGGCCGCGCAGAGGGGCGGGGCCGCGCAGAGGGGCGGGGCCGCGCAGAGGGCGAGGGGTCAGGGCGGAGCAAAGTGCAAGAGTCAGGGTGGGACGGGATGGAAGGAGGGCCAGCTCAGAGCAGAGAGGTGGGGCGGAACAGAGGGCGAGGGGTCGGGTAGGAACAGAGGGCGAGGGGTCGGGTAGGAACAGAGGGCGAGGGGTCGGGTAGGAACAGAGGGCGAGGGGTCGGGTAGGAACAGAGGGCGAGGGGTCGGGTAGGAACAGAGGGCGAGGGGTCGGGTAGGAACAGAGGGCGAGGGGTCGGGTAGGAACAGAGGGCGAGGGGTCGGGTAGGAACAGAGGGCGAGGGGTCGGGTAGGAACAGAGGGCGAGGGGTCGGGGAGGAACAGAGGGCGGGGGGGTCGGGTGGGAAGAGAGGGGGAGGGGTCGGGTGGGAACAGAGGGCGAGGGGTCGGGTAGGAACAGAGGGCGAGGGGTCGGGTAGGAACAGAGGGCGAGGGGTCGGGTAGGAACAGAGGGCGAGGGGTCGGGTAGGAACAGAGGGCGAGGGGTCGGGTAGGAACAGGGCGAGGGGTCGGGTAGGAACAGAGGGCGAGGGGTCGGGTAGGAACAGAGGGCGAGGGGTCGGGTAGGAACAGAGGGCGAGGGGTCGGGTAGGAACAGAGGGCGAGGGGTCGGGTAGGAACAGAGGGCGAGGGGTCGGGTAGGAACAGAGGGCGAGGGGTCGGGTAGGAACAGGGCGAGGGGTCGGGTAGGAACAGAGGGCGAGGGGTCGGGTAGGAACAGAGGGCGAGGGGTCGGGGTGGAACAGAGGGCGAGGGGTCGGGGTGGAACAGAGGGCGAGGGGTCGGGGTGGAACAGAGGGCCAGCTCAGAGCAGAGGAGGAGCGGCAGGGTGGAGGGGCGGGGCAGGGCGGAGGGGCGGGGCAGAGCGGAGGGGCGGGGCAGAGCGGAGGGGCGGGGCAGGGCGGAGGGGCGGGGCAGGGCGGAGGGGCGGGGCAGGGCGGAGGGGCGGGGCAGGGCGGAGCAGAGCGGAGCGGAGGGGCGGAGCGGGGCAGAGGGGCGGAGCGGGGCAGAGGGGCGGAGCGGGGCAGAGGGGCGGGGCGGGGCAGAGGGGCGGGGCGGGGCAGAGGGGCGGGGCGGGGCAGAGGGGAGGGGCGGGGCAGAGCGGAGGGGCGGGGCAGAGCGGAGGGGCGGGGCAGAGGGAGGGGCGGGGCAGAGGGAGGAGCGGGGCAGAGGGAGGAGCGGGGCAGAGGGAGGAGCGGGGCAGAGCGGAGGGGCGGGGCAGAGCGGAGGGGCGGGGCAGAGCGGAGGGGCGGGGCAGAGCGGAGGGGCGGGGCAGAGCGGAGGGGCGGGGCAGAGCGGAGGGGCGGGGCAGAGCGGAGGGGCGGGGCAGAGCGGAGGGGCGGGGCAGAGCGGAGGGGCGGGGCAGAGCGGAGGGGCGGGGCAGAGCGGAGGGGCGGGGCAGAGCGGAGGGGCGGGGCAGAGCGGAGGGGCGGGGCAGAGCGGAGGGGCGGGGCAGAGCGGAGGGGGGGGGGCAGAGCGGAGGGGCGGGGCAGAGCGGAGGGGCGGGGCAGAGCGGAGGGGCGGGGCAGAGCGGAGGGGCGGGGCAGAGCGGAGGGGCGGGGCAGAGCGGAGGGGCGGGGCAGAGCGGAGGGGGCGGGGCAGAGCGGAGGGGCGGGGCAGAGCGGAGGGGCGGGGCAGAGCGGAGGGGCGGGGCAGAGCGGAGGGGCGGGGCAGAGCGGAGGGGCGGGGCAGAGCGGAGGGGCGGGGCAGAGCGGAGGGGCGGGGCAGAGCGGAGGGGCGGGGCAGAGCGGAGGGGCGGGGCAGAGCGGAGGGGCGGGGCAGAGCGGAGGGGCGGGGCAGAGCGGAGGGGCGGGGCAGAGCGGAGGGGCGGGGCAGAGCGGAGGGGCGGGGCAGAGCGGAGGGGCGGGGCAGAGCGGAGGGGCGGGGCAGAGCGGAGGGGCGGGGCAGAGCGGAGGGGCGGGGCAGAGCGGAGGGGGCGGGGCAGAGCGGAGGGGCGGGGCAGAGCGGAGGGGCGGGGCAGAGCGGAGGGGCGGGGCAGAGCGGAGGGGCGGGGCAGGGCGGAGGGGCGGGGCAGAGCGGAGGGGCGGGGGCAGAGCGGAGGGGCGGGGCAGAGCGGAGGGGGCGGGGCAGAGCGGAGGGGCGGGGCAGAGCGGAGGGGCGGGGCAGAGCGAGGGGGCGGGGCAGAGCGAGGGGGCGGGGCAGAGCGAGGGGGGCGGGGCAGAGCGAGGGGGCGGGGCAGAGCGGAGGGGCGGGGCAGAGCGAGGGGGCGGGGCAAGAGCGAGGGGGCGGGGCAGAGCGGAGGGGGCGGGGCAGAGCAGAGGGGCGGGGCAGAGCAGAGGGGGCGGGGCAGAGCAGAGGGGGGGCAGGGGCAGAATGCGAGGGGCTGGGCAGAGCTGAGGGGCTGGGCAGAAGCGAGGGGGCGGGGCAGAGCGAGGGGGCGGGGCAGAGCGAGGGGGCGGGGCAGAGCGAGGGGGCGGGGCAGAGCGAGGGGGCGGGGCAGAGCGAGGGGGCGGGGCAGAGCGGGGGGGCGGGGCAGAGCGGAGGGGGCGGGCAGATTGAGGGGCGGGGCAGAATGGAGGGGGCGGGGCAGAGCGGAGGGGCGGGGCAGAGCGGAGGGGGCGGGGCAGAGCGGAGGGGCGGGGCAGAGCGGAGGGGCGGGGCAGAATGGAGGGGCGGGGCAGAGTGGAGGGGCGGGGCAGCGTGGAGGGGCGGGGCAGCGCAGAGGGGCAGGGCTGAGTACTCCCAACACTCGGGGGCACCAGAAGAGTTGATGTCAATTTCTGAAAAGTGACCTCAGCACAAGGGGGACAGCTGACTGGAAGGTTGTAGGTAAGTTGTTTTCTCCACTTTAAAAAAAACACAATAAATTTCTATTGGTCAGGAATTCAAGGTAAGAGACTTTCAATGAAGGTTGTGAAAGGGGAGCGTGTGCTGCACCGCCCACATGTGAGAATTCGGCGACACATCTGGTTGTCTGGATGACCAACTTGAGCTGCGGGTTTTGTAGCATCACCTTCAGCTGGAAGCACGGAGGTCATTCGTGAGGCTGAGAGATCGTGGATTGCTCTTTTCAGATGTGGTCACCCTGCAGCTTGAGGAGGTGCAGTCAGAGAGGGAATGAGCAATCACAAGTCAGAAAGGGGGCAGGCAGGACGGTGTGTTACTGTGGTGCCAGGTATGTCAATGAATGGCTGCAGGGCATTCTGAAGGGGGAGGGTGAACAGTCAGAGGTCCTGGTTCACATTGATACAAACAACAGGTGGAAAGAGGGATTCTGCAACAAGAATTTAGGGAGCTAGATGGCAGATTGAAAGGCAGGAACTCAAAGGTTGTAATGAAGGCAGAAGGGCAGGTTAATAGGGTGGTGAAAAAGGCATGTGGGACATAGATTACAAAAGCAGGGAGGTCACATTGGAGTTGTACAGAACTTTGGTGAGGCCACAGCTGGAGTACTGTGTGCAATTCTGTCCGCTACTTTATAGGAAGGATGTGATTGCACTGGAGGGGGTGCAGAGGGGATTCACCAGGATGTTGCCTGGGATGGAGCATTTGAAGAGAGGTTGGATAGGCTTGGGTTGTTTTCGCTGGAGCAGAGAAGACTGAGGTGTACAAGATTATGAGAGACATAGACAGGGTGGATAGGAAGCAGCTGTTCCCCTTAGTTGAAGGGTCGCTCACGAGGGGACACACGTTCAAAGTGAGGGTCAGGAGGTTTAGGGGAGATTTGAGGAAAACCCGTTACCCAGGGGGTGGTGACGGTCTGGAACGAACTGCCTAGGAGGGAGGTAGAGGCAGGTTGCCTCACATCCTTTACAAAGTACCACGATGATCACTTGGCACATCATAACATTCAAGGCTATGGGCCAAGTGCTGGCAAATAAGATTAGGTAGACAGGTCAGGGTCTTTCCTGAGTCGGTACAGACTCGATGGGCCGAAGTCAGTGCTGAAATAGGACAGAGCAGATCAATATGTGGCTGAAGAGCTTTTTAAAAACATTTAGAGTACTCAATTCATTTTTTCCAATTAAGTGGCAATTTAGCATGGCCAATCCACCTATCCTGCACATCTTTGGGATTGTGGGGGCGAAACCCACGCAAACACAGGGAGAATGTGCAAACTCCACACGGACAGTGACCCAGAGCCAGGATCGAACCCGGGACCTCAGCGCCGTGAGGCAGCAGGGCTAACCCACTGTGCCATCGTGCTGCCCTGTGTGGCTGAAGAGCTGATGTAGGAGATTGCTGGATCACTGGGTCCATTTTTGGGGCAAGGTGGGACCTGTACAGGTTGGATGGGATGCACCAGAACTGAACCGAAACAGGGCCAACACCCTTGCAGGGAGTTTTGTTGGTGCTGCTGGGGGAGTGGGTTTAAATTAACTTGACTGGGGCTGGGATATGGAGAGGAGATAGAGTAAGGGATGATGCACAGCCAAATATAGAAGTCAGTCTGGAAGGCAGAGAGATTATAGACAAGTTAAGGCACAAGGGAGCAGGATAGCAAGGCTGGGTGGAGTTTATTTTAATGTAAGGAATCTTGCGAGAAAGGCAGATGAGTTGAGGGTGTTGATTAACACATGGGAATATATTATTGCTACCACAGAGACATGGTTGAGGGAGGGGCAGGACTGGCAGCTCAATAGAATCTTCAGTCAAGGAGGAGGTGATAAAAGAGGAGATGGTGGGGCAGCACGGTGGTGCTGGTTTAGCTCACTGGGCTAAATCGCTGGCTTTTAAAGCAGACCAAGCAGGCCAGCAGCACGGTTCGATTCCCGTACCAGCCTCCCCGGACAGGCGCCGGAATGTGGCGACTAGGGGCTTTTCACAGTAACTTCATTGAAGCCTACTCGTGACAATAAGCGATTTTCATTTCATTTTCAGTGGTTAGCATTGCTGCCTCAGGGCACCGAGGTCCCAGGTTCGATCCCGGCCCTGGGTCACTGTCGGTGTGGAGTTTGCACATTCTCCCCGTGTCTGCGTGGGTTTCACCCCCACAACCCAAAGATGTGCAGGGTAGGTGGATTGGCCACGCTAAATTGCCCCTTAATTGGAAAAAATGAATTGAGTACTCTAAATTTATATTTTTTTTTAAAAGGAGACGGTGTCACAATATTGATCAAGGAGTCAATTACTACAGTCAGGAAGGATGATATTTTTGAAGGTTTCTCGGAGAACATATTGGGTAGAAGTTCGAAACAAAAAGGAGGTAATCACATTGCCCCCTCCTCAGAGAGAGATAAAAAGGCAATATGTCGGCAAATCTTAGAAAATGTAACGTTATTAGGTAATAAAAGTCAGGGATTTCAACTGCCCCAATGTTAACCGGGGCAGTCGAAGTGTGAAAGGCTGAGGGGGCAGATTTCTTAAAGTGCACCCAGGGGAGATTTTTATGCCAATACGTAGAAAGTTCTACGAGAGAGGGGATGATGCTGGACCTAGTTTTAGGGAAAGCTGGGCAAGTGGTAGAGGTTTCACTGGGGACGAATTTTGGTGACAGTGACCATAACTCAGTCGGATTTAGGGTAGTTATGGAATGGGACAAAGATAGACTGGAAATAAAGGTTCTGAATTGGGGAAAGGAGCAGCACGGTGGCGCAGTGGTTAGCACTGCAGTCTCACGGCACCGAGGTCCCGGGTTCGATCCCAGCCCCGGGTCACTGTCCGGGTGGAGTTTGCACGTTCTCCCCGTGTCTGCGTGGGTTTCACCTCCACGACCCAAAGATGTACAGGGTAGGTGGATTGGGCACACTAAATTGCCCCTTAATTGGAAAGAAATAATTGGGTACTCTAAATTTATGGAAAAAAAGAATTGGGAAAGGCCAAAATAGACTGGGAGCAGCTACTTGTAGGGAATTCAACATTAGAGCAGTGGGGATTCATTCAAACACGAAATAGAGAGGGTACAGGGTCAACATGTTCCTATAACAGTGAAGGGTGGGAGCAACAAGTCCAGAGAACCCTGGATGTCAAGGGCTTTCCAGGGTTGAATAAGGAAAGAAAGGGAGGCTTATGGCAGATACCGAGGGCTCTAAACAGCGGCACCCTGAGGGAGTATAGAGCGTGCAGGAGGCTACGTAAAAAAAAAATTAGGAGTGAACAGGGAAAAGCACTGGCATTAAAATAAAGGACAATCCAAGGGTATTTTATAACTATATTAAGGACAAGAGGATGACCAGGGTAAGAGTAGGGCTCATTAGGGACCAATGTGGCAAAGTGTGTGCAGCCAGAAGACTAGGTGAGTACTGTACATCAGTGTTCACTCTGGAGAAGGACGATGTTAGTATAGAAGTCAGGGAGGGGCACTGTGATGTACTTGAACACATTAACGATGAGAAGGAGGAGGTATTAACGGTTTTCGTGGGCTTAAAAGTGGATAAATCCCCAGGGCCAGATGAGATCCCCAGGCTGCTGTGGGAGTCAAGGGAGGAGATTGCAGAGGCTCCGACAATAATTTTCAAATCTTCTCTGGCCACAAGAGAGTGCCAGAGGACTGGAGAACAGATAATGTGGGGTCATTATTCAAGAAGGGTGGGAGGAAATTACAGGCCAGTGAGTCTAACTTGAGTGGTAGGGAAACTATTGGAAAAAATTCTGAGGAACTGAATTAATTTCCACTTTGAGAGACAAGGATTAATCAAGGGTAGTCAGCATGGTTTTGTCAAAGGGAGATCATGTCGTACAATTTTGATTGAAGTTTTTGAGGTGGTGATTAGGTGTGTAGATGAAGGGCAGCACGGTTGCGCAGTGGGTAGCACTGCTGCCTCACGGCACCGAGGTCCCAGGTTCGATCCCGGCTCTGGGTCACTGTCCGTGTGGAGCTTACACATTCTCCCCCTGTCTGCGTGGGTTTCGCCCCCACAACCCAAAGATGTGCAGGGTCGGTGGATTGGCCACACTAAATTGCCCCTTAATTGGAAAAATGAATTGGGTACTCTAATTTTTTTTTTTTTAAAGTGTGTATAAATGAAGGTAGTGGAGTTGATGAAGTCGACATGGACGTCAGTAAGGGCTCTGACGAGGTCTCTCATGGGATTCAGGGCAATTCAGCAAATTGGATCCATAATAGGCTTAGTGGCAGGAGGCAGAGGGCAATGGCTGACGGTTGTTTTTGTGATTGTGACCAGTGGTGTTCTGCAGGAATCGGTGCTGGGTCCCTTGTTGTTTGTATGTATACACTACTGATCTGGACATGAATATAGGAGGTATGATCAGTAATTTCGCAGATGATACGAAAATTGGTGGTGTGGTAAATAGGGAGGAGGAAAGCCTTAGATTACAGGGCTTAGATGACCCCGGGATGTACAGAGAAACAAAGGGACCTTGCTGTACAAGTCCATAGATCCCCAAAGACAGGTCAGGTAGATAAGGTGGGTACGAAGGCACATGGGATATTTGCCTTTGTTAATCGAGCCACAGAATATAGAGCAGGGAGATTATGTGCAGTTCTGGTCGCCATATTACAGGGAGGAAGTAACTGCACTAGAGAGGGTGTGGAATGTTTCCTTAGCTGAAGTGTTTCAGCTGTCAAGAGAGACTGGATAGGCTGGGGTTGTTTTCCTTGGAGCAGAGAAGGCTGAGGAGGGACCTGATTGAGGCACATAAAATTGAGGGGCTTAGATAGGGTGGATAGGAAGAATGAAATGAAATGAAATGAAAATCACTTATTGTCACGAGTAGGCTTCAAATGAAGTTACTGTGAAAAGCCCCTAGTCGCCACATTCCGGCGCCTGTTCGGGGAGGCTGTTACGGGAATTGAACCGTGCTGCTGGCTTGCCTTAGTCTGCTTTCAAAGCCAGTGATTTAGCCCAGTGAGCTAAACAGTGAGCTAAAGAAGCTTTTCCCCTTAGTAGAGGGGTTAATAACCAGAGGCATAGATTTACAGTAATGGGCAGGAGGTGCAGAGGGGATTTGAGGAAAAGCTTTTTCACTAAGAGTGGTGGGAATCTGGAACTCTCTAGCAGAAAGGATGGTGGAGGCAGGAACCCTCAACTTTTGAGAAGTATTTGGATAAGCACTAAAGAAGGAGGTTAATCTTTGCAATCCAAAATTACACTGTCGCTTTTAATGACTGAATAAAACAATCAGAAATGATGTGCGGGTTGTTAATGGTCGAAGTTTCAGGCGAGTGTTCCAGGAACAGAGACTGAAGACTCTACCACAGCATCATCTTAATACCTGATGCTGAGGGACGGAATCCTTTCTTTAAATATAAATTCAGAGTACCCAATTCTTTTTTTTTCCAGTTAAGGGGCTATTTAGAATGGCCAATCCACCTAACCTGCACATCTTTGGGTTGTGCGGGTGAGACCCACGCAGACACGGGGAGAATGTGCAAACTCCACATGGACAGTGACTCGGGGCCGGGATCGAACCTGGGTCCTCAGCACCACGAGGCAGCAATGCTAACTACTACGCCCCGAGGGACGTAACCCTTATCGAATAACAAGTGTTCATATCCCTTACCTCCTGCAGTCTCCTGTTTCGCTCTTCTTTCCCCTGTCCCTCCATCATGTGCAGACCCGAAAGGACAAGCAGCTCAGGTTGAAACTCCTCCAGACTGGCGATGAATGCCTCCATCTTGTTCATCTCCCCATTCGACACATCGTGGGAGAAGATGAAGCGGTTGGCTTGAGGAGCCTTAATCTCCCCCAACACATCCCCTACACAACATACAAGAGCCAGTATTTAGTTTCATTCTTCACAAAGACCTTGGTATGTTATATAATTCACAGCATTTAACATCAGTTTTCACTGTATTCCCATTGCTGCTTGCATGTCAGCAATCTGACAGGCTGCATGTAGTAAGTAATGCCAAGACTTACAGTATGAGATTTAGACAAAGCCTTATACTTATATACAGCAAGAGGTGCGCTCTTCTTCAAACAGTGCTGAGGAGCTTTTAGCAAACACAGTAAAGGCAGATGGCCTAGAAAGCAGCACTCCCTTAGGTTAAGTTTTTAAAATAAATTAGAGTACCCAATTCATTTTTTCCAATTAAGGAACAATTTAGCGTGGCCAATCCACCTACCCCGCACATCTTTGGGTTGTGGGGGCAAAACCCATGCAGACACGGGGAGAATGTGCAAACTCCACACGGACAGTAACCCATAGCCGGGGTAGAACCTGGGACCTCGGCACCATGAGGCAGCAGGGCTAACCACTGCACCACCGTGCTACCCTACTCCCTTAGGCCATGTGCCCAATATGCCGGGAATGCGGCTAATACACCTTCTGAGCTAAAGGGAAGATTGATACAAAGTCAGGCGATACAGTCGATGAAACTGCTCAAACCATGCGGCCAAGTCCGGTTTCAATCACCTCCTTACAAGTGTCTTTGTAGAAACCAAAGACCTTGGAACTTCTCCCTTTCTCCTAGTCTTTCCTTCCACCTCTTTAAAACTCATCACTAATATATGATTCACTTTGTTCTACTCTTCTTCAATCTCAAAGCAAAACCTATAAAAATGGTGTTAACAAGGATTTTCTATCTCGTTGCTGATTCTGGGATCTTTCAGTGAAATCTGACCAGCTTTCCCCATCTTCTAAACAGCAATTACACTTCACAAGTATTTGCTTGGCAGTACGGTAGCGCACTGGCTAGCACTGTTGCTTCACAGCTCCAGGGTCCCAGGTTCGATTCCCGGCTTGGGTCATTGTCTGAATGGAGTTTGCACGTTCTCCCCCTGTGCCTGCGTGGGTTTCCTCCGGGTGCTCCGGTTTCCTCCCACAGTCCAAAGATGTGCAGGTTAGTTGGATTCGCGATTCTAAATTGCCCTTAGTGTCCAAAAAGGTTAGGTGGGGTTACGAGGATAAAGGGGATGGTGAAGGAGTGGGGTTCTCTTTACAAGGGCTGGTGCAGACTCGATGGGCTGAATAGCCTCCTTCTGGAATGTAAATTCTATGACCGATGAAACACTGATGATGAAGACCAATGGAAGCACTTGTGGTGTTCTGACGGGCCTTTGCATTTAGAACATCCCCTCTCGCCAATACAACAGACTCTTCACTCCCGCCCAGGCGCTTCACTCCCGCCCAGGCGCTTCACTCCCGCCCAGGCGCTTCACTCCCGCCCAGGCGCTTCACTCCCGCCCAGGCGCTTCACTCCCGCCCAGACGCTTCACTCCCGCCCAGACGCTTCACTCCCGCCCAGACGCTTCACTCCCGCCCAGACGCTTCACTCCCGCCCAGACGCTTCACTCCCGCCCAGACGCTTCACTCCCGCCCAGACGCTTCACTCCCGCCCAGACGCTTCACTCCCGCCCAGACGCTTCACTCCCGCCCAGACGCTTCACTCCCGCCCAGACGCTTCACTCCCGCCCAGACTCTTCACTCCCGCCCAGACTCTTCACTCCCGCCCAGACTCTTCACTCCCGCCCAGACTCTTCACTCCCGCCCAGACTCTTCACTCTCACAAACTCTTCACTCTCCCCAATGCAACAAACTCTTCACTCGAAACTTACCAGCCTGATACTCTAGAATGAGATGAAACTCGTCCACCTTCTGCAGCGATTCGGGTGGGACAATAATTTTATCATCCAAGAGTTCATGAAGTTTGGGACCAACTGGGCCACACAGCAGCACCTGCAGCCAAAATGAGCATCAATACTCATAACTGATCATACATGCACAGTACCACGGGTTTTACAATACATTTTGGGGTTGTTTCAGAGATCAACAGGTATAGTTTAGCATTAGTGATCTGTTTGTCATGGACTCAGGTACTCAGAATTTGGGAACTATCCCTGCTGCAACATCAGAGTGATACCAACAGTGATGCCAACTGCTGGGAAAACTGGATTCATCATCAATAGGCCCCTGTGGTAGGGCTGCTGACTAAAGCACAAAGCAGCTGGGTCCAACAGTTCAAAACAATCCCAGGGCCGAGTAACACAATTCTGAGTTAACAAATCTCTGACAGAAGATGGTGGGAAAACTAACAAATGGCCTCAGAAATCTGATCGATAAAAATCACCGAATTTGACGATTCCTCACTCCTGCAGCAACGGCGATGTGGGCCAAGGGTGAAGAAAGGATTTGGCTTTGCTGTGTTGACTTCCATGGTCAAAGAGTCCTGACTGTCCCAAGGTTCGTAATCGGGGCAATCACCATTGTCGTACCCCAGTGAGAGTCAGCACCTTCAGGAACTGTATCCCAGTGAGAGTCAGCACCTTCAGGAACTGTCCCCCAGTGAGAGTCAGCACCTTCAGGAACTGTCCCCCAGTGAGAGTCAGCACCTTCAGGAACTGTGTCCCAGTGAGAGTCAGCACCTTCAGGAACTGTCCCCCAGTGAGAGTCAGCACCTTCAGGAACTGTCCCCCAGTGAGAGTCAGCACCTTCAGGAACTGTCCCCCAGTGAGAGTCAGCACCTTCAGGAACTGTGTACCAGTGAGAGTCAGCACCTTCAGGAACTGTGTCCCAGTGAGAGTCAGCACCTTCAGGAACTGTGTCCCAGTGAGAGTCAGCACCTTCAGGAACTGTCTCCCAGTGAGAGTCAGCACCTTCAGGAACTGTGTCCCAGTGAGAGTCAGCACCTTCAGGAACTGTCTCCCAGTGAGAGTCAGCTCCTTCAGCCAGTGGCGGACTGGCCAGGGTGTCAGCTTGCCCGATGGCAAATGGGCCCCTGATGAAGTGGGCCCCCTATATCAAATAAAAATGCAATAAAGAAACAAACACAGACAACTGTTTTAGTAATAAAAAGGAATAAGAGAAAAAAGAGAACAGGACACAAATAAGCAGTGCATGAAAAGGAACGAAGCAGGGGAGGTAGTGGAAAGATGTGGAATAGGGGGGCCCGGGTCGGGCATAATTAAGGAAATTCCATGTTTTCAGCAAGAGTGTGTGAATTTAAAGATAAAGTTACAATTCGTGATTTGAGATGGTCGGCAACTTCAAAGGATATCAAGCAGTAGTCTTGGTTCAGCCGGTACATCGGTCCGGGGCCCGGAGAGCCAAGAAGGGGCCCGTGAATCTCTGAAGGGCCCTTAAAAATTATAATTAATTAGGTAAATAAAACTCCAACTTCTTTCCTGAGATTTGTATTCTAACTTAATAAAATATAATTGTTTTTAAAAAGAGCAATACCAAATAAAAATGCAATAAAGAAACAAACAAATAATCACTCAGTGTATGAAGGAACGAAGCAGTGTTAAACGGATGTGAGAAGGAGTTGGGGGGGGGGCTGGTTCATCCGGGTCGGACATAGTTGGAAATCCACATTTTCAGCAAGAGTGTGTGAATTTAAAGATAAAGTTACAGTTCGTGATTTGAGATGGTCGGCAACTTGAAAGGACATCAAGCAGTACATAGGGTCGTGAGGTCACCGAAAAGGAGAAGCGGTACCTTTGACCGTGAATCATGAGGTCGAAGATATTGAAGTGATAAGCCATGATCGGTAAACTCAAAGGGTTGCGACTTGTAACACTACACTGGTATCAAACTGGACATGTTCTACGGCGCTGAGGACCTGGGTTCGATCCCGGCCCTGGGTCACTGTCCGTGTGGAGTTTGCACGTTCTCCCCGTGTCTGCGTGGGTTTCGTCCCCACAACCCAAAGATGTGCAGGTTAGGTGAATTGGCCACGCTAAATTGCCCCTTAATTGGAAAAAATAATTGGGTACTCTAAATTTTTTTTAAAACTGGACATGTTAACTTTGGTCGTAGGGCAGCACGGTGGCCTAGTGGGTAGCACAACCGCCTCACGGCGCTGAGGTCCCAGGTTCGATCCCGGCTCTGGGTCACTGTCCGTGTGGAGTTTGCACGTTCTCCCCGTGTCTGCGTGGGTTTCGCCCCCACAACCCAAAAATGTGCAGAGTAGGTGGACTGGCCACGCTAAATTGCCCCTTAATTGGAAAAAATAATTGGCTAATCTAAAATTAAAAAAAAAAAACTTTGGTCGTGGGACCATTCTTAATATCTTACTATAGTCGGACCAAACTTCTAAGTTTCAACAGTTGTCTCAGTTGCTTGCTGGTGTGAACACTGGACAGTGGATTGTCTCCTCTTCTGAAGCTGCATAGGCCACAGTAGTATTGACTAATGAACATAGCCTATTGAAGTGTAAGTAAGTTATTTTATATTTTTTATCAAGTAGGGGTTTATCTGGCGTTCCTTCAAGTTATTCTTGCAATCATCAATATTCATTTTTCCCAATGTGGGCTATTTTTAATTAAGTTTTTATTTGAGGAATATTACCCCTACCAGCATGGAAAAGAAAAAGCATAAATCTGGGTCACTAAAACGCAAAGAACAAAAAGCAGAAAGGAAGGAATCAGCCAAGCGATGCAGGCCTATTACAGTTTATAATACCACAAGCACAATCCACATCAATATCCAGTTCTGCAACAAATAATCAAGAAGCAAGAAACAATGCTCATGGTGATGATACAATGACATGCGAGTTACAAGAACAGAGAAGAGCTACTTTGAATGTAGAGACAAATACAAGTGCATTCATTACTAATCAACCAAGGCCCAATATATCTTCTGGCTTCCTTGTTCCGGTATCTGTACTGCCTGTAGTTGCAACATCTGAACACATAGCTTCAACTAGTGACAGGGAATCAGATATTCCTTCAAGCATAAATGACTTGGTTTCTGAAGCACATCCTGTAAATGAACCTACGCAAGAAAATGAAAGATCAATTACTGGAATCTTCCAATATTCATCACGAGCAAAGCTAAAACAGTTTTTTGCTGAACATCTACTTCAGCCACTTGATGATCTGCCATTTGATGCTCGTTTGTATGAGAGGAAAATTATGAATGACTCAGTCCCAAGAAAATGGCTAACATATAACAAAAAAAATAGATGCTTATATTGTTCATACTGCTTAGCCTTTGAGTTTCCCAACACTTGTAATCCATCACCCTTTGTACGTGGCTTTAGTGACTACAGGCGTATTAGCCAGAGCTTGACTTTACATGAATCGACAACAACACATGTCAGAAATGCTCAGCAATATATCAGTGTGGTTAATGATGGCACCTTAGATAAATTTTTTGCAGCATCACTAATTAAAAGGAAAGAGGTATTGAAGCAGAGAAGTATTGTCATGAGGATTATAGACATCATAAAGATGTTAGGCAAGCAAGCACTTCCTTTTCGAGGTCACAGAAATGAATCGGCCTACACTCTAGATAATGAGGTTATGAATCATGGCAATTTTTTAGCTACAGTGCAGTTGATGGCAAAATATGACCCCATTATGGCAGCTCACGTTTCTGCAGTGCAAAACAAGTCTAAACAAAGAATCAAACGATTAGAGAAACAAGGAAAGGCTCAAAGTAAAGGCCGTGGTGGACTTGTTGCATACCCGAGTAAAACAACTATAAAAATGTTAATCAAAATTATGAAGAATATGATACAAGAAAGAATTAGTCATGAAGTTTCTCAAGCAAAATATTATTCTATTCAGGTTGATTCAACACAAGATAATTCATCCATCGATCAGTTTAGCATTATTATTCGGTATGTGCTTAAAGGTATTATCTGTGAGCGGCTACTTTCAGTTGTGCCAAGTAATGATGGTACAGGACAGGGACTTTTTGATCTATTGATTGAAACATTACAGCATCTTAAAATTGACCCCCAAAAATGTTTATCTGATAGCACAGATGGCGCTGCAAGCTACCATGGCCAGTATAATGGTTTACAAAGTAAAATTGCTGATGTGGCTGATCAACATGTTCATATATGGTGCTATCCCATGTCTTGAATTTGATGATAACTGAAACAACAAAATGTTGTGTGCCTGCAGTTTCTTTTTTCAATTTGCTCCAGAATATAGCAACTTTTGTGAAAGCATCATACAAGAGAATGGCAGTATGGATAGAAGTTGTTGGAAAACATCTAGGACAAAACAAAATGAAACAATTAAAGCTAATTGGTGAGGCCAGATGGTCAGGAAAATCCAATGCAGCAACAACTATATTTGGACGTTTTGATGATGCCGCTGCCAGTACTTTCGTCAATCTATTGACATGCTTATCAATGATACAAGATTCAGAAAAGTTTGATGCAAAAACAAAACATTAAGCAAATGTTTTACTTCAAAGTCTTCTAAAGTTTGAAACCATATTGACAGCATTTACTTACTTGTATATATTTGAAACTACAACCCCGTTATCTACAGACAAGTGGTTTAGATATGTTTACTGCATGGAGTATGGTAGATTCAGCTACAACAAAGTTGAAGGAATAGACAAAAACATTTGATAACGTTCACAGCAAGGCTTTGGAATTTGTAAATAAATGTAATGACAGGATTTCACAGATGAATATGGATGAAAATCAAACATTGGAAATTGATGCGTTGGAAACAGCATTGCCAGTTAAGAGGCAGAGGAAGAAGAAAAGAATGGCAGATGAGCTTATTGACGATGAAATAAATCCCTCAGATTCTCTAGCTGATTTTCGAGTAAATGTGTTTAACTTAATAATGGATCGCATTGTCCAGTCACTAGGATCACGCTTTGTACAACACAAACAGTTGTATAAAGATTTGTCCTGCTTGGACCCAGCAAAGTTTAAAACTATTGCAGAGAAGGGCGTTGAAGATGAAGCATTGGAAGGTATTATTAAGCTGTTTCCACAAATCAGCAAAGATCAAGTAATATTGGAATTGTTTTCTTTTGCTTCAAACTTTTTATGTATTAACTATTGCTTAATGATAGTGAGAATATGGATTCCAGTTGCAATATTTGTAAAATTTGCAGCACTTGCCCATCGTGTACACTAAAAATTCTGGCATCCAACAGACGTCATGACAAGGCATATGATAACCTTTATGAACTTTATAAAGTCATCTGCACACTATCAGTTACTCAAGTCCAATGTGAGAGGACATTTTCAAAGCTAAAGATCATAAAGACAAGGTTAAGAAATTTGTTGTCTGAGGAGAATTTGGAATCATACATGTTGCTATCCATTGAAAAGGAACTGTTAGATGAATTGGATGCAGAAGCAATTATTGGCAGATTCGCACAATCATCTAGCGAACACAAACGATTGCTCTTAATATAGTGGACTGCATGCAATGCTCTATTGTGCTTTTGAACTATGTTAATGTGTAAATTGTGCAGTAAACTATTTAAAAATATCAACCAATTACTTAAAATTTTAAAAAATAAATAAATAATTCAATTATAACATTCTGTATTTACATTTGGTATTTACTGCCAGTAATATGTACAGTACATGTACACTGTAATCACTAAGAAATACACATTTTTTTCCACAAAAAGTTTAATTGTACCCTTTTTTCCATATGTAATTTTTGAAAATTTTATTTATTCGTTATGAAAATTAAATGATAGCATTGTAGTTGTGGGTGGGCCCCCTTTGTCTCCTGGCAACCAATATTTTTAGACCCAGTCCGCCACTGCCTTCAGGAACTGTGTCCCAGTGAGAGTCTGCATCCCTCTAAATCTCTACCCACGATACAACTCAATAGGTTGGAGAATCATGTTACAAAACTGACAAAAGAGTACATTTCAGTCCTCCAGCAATACAAAAGGAATGAGTTTGTTTAATAAGAGTGTTTAAGAGGAACAAATAATGAGAATTCAGTTCCCGCCACTGTTGTGAGATCACTCTATTCAAAATCCACAACATAGGAATAACAAAACTAACCGACAAACTTGGATTTGTGCTCAGCTTCTGACCAATCAAGGCGGCATTTCCTCCAACAAAATGCTGTAAGAAAAATAAAATGAGAAAACTTAACAACCAGGACTGACTTTAATTTAATTTATCTTCACACTTCCCATTATAGCTTCAAACGTTCTCACTGGGGGAAAATGTATCTATTAGCTCCAATGTTGCAAGAACAATTGGTGAAGTCGATACACTTACATATTATCTTTTGCTCCTAATTCATGCTGTCAAACTGTACCCACCCACATTGACTGTAAATTCCTGAACTCTCACAGTGCAAGTGCTCTCTGCAAAAATATCTGAATGAAAAAGCGCAGAGTCTAGAAATGGATTCTGGACATTTTTCACAATTAATGGGACAGTTATGAAAAACTCACATGGCCACTGTGATACTTAGCTACCTGTTCAGATGTCAGTTTTCTCCCTCTCAGCTCCTCCTGTCAAAGTCTGAGTCTATGTTGAGTGGCAGGGCAAAAAGCTGCAACTAATATATTTATTGATGTCTAAATCTGGACAGAGTGTTGGAAGCCTATTTAAATTCAGAGCCTTTAATACAGTCATTTCCTGCTCTCATCTGATGTTAAAAGTCACCAGAGTAAACACCTTCAGGAACTGTCCCCCAGTGAGAGTCAGCACCTTCAGGAACTGTGTCCCAGTGAGAGTCAGCACCTTCAGGAACTGTCCCCCAGTGAGAGTCAGCACCTTCGGGAACCGTCTCCCAGTGAGAGTCAGCACCTTCAGGAACTGTGTCCCAGTGAGAGTCAGCACCTTCAGGAACTGTGTCCCAGTGAGAGTCAGCACCTTCAGGAATTGTGTCCCAGTGAGAGTCAGCACCTTCAGGAACTGTGTCCCAGTGAGAGTCAGCACCTTCAGGAACTGTCCCCCAGTGAGAGTCAGCACCTTCAGGAACTGTGTCCCAGTGAGAGTCAGCACCTTCAGGAACTGTGTCCCAGTGAGAGTCAGCACCTTCAGGAACTGTCTCCCAGTGAGAGTCAGCACCTTCAGGAACTGTGTCCCAGTGAGAGTCAGCACCTGCAGGAACTGTGTCCCAGTGAGAGTCAGCACCTTCAGGAACTGTCCCCCAGTGAGAGTCAGCACCTTCAGGAACTGTGTCCCAGTGAGAGTCAGCACCTTCAGGAACTGTGTCCCAGTGAGAGTCAGCACCTTCAGGAACTGTACCCCAGTGAGAGTCAGCACCTTCAGGAACTCTCCCGCAATGAGAGTCAGCACCTTCAGGAACTGTGTCCCAGTGAGAGTCAGCACCTACAGGAACTGTCCCCCAGTGAGAGTCAGCACCTTCAGGAACTGTCCCCCAGTGAGAGTCAGTACCTTCAGGAACTGTCTCCCAGTGAGAGTCAGCACCTTCAGGAACTGTCCCCCAGTGAGAGTCAGTACCTTCAGGAACTGTGTCCCAGTGAGAGTCAGCACCTTCAGGAACTGTGTCCCAGTGAGAGTCAGCACCTTCAGGAACTGTGTCCCAGTGAGAGTCAGCACTTTCAGGAACTGTCCCCCAGTGAGAGTCAGCACCTTCAGGAACTGTGTCCCAGTGAGAGTAAGCACCTTCAGGAACTGTGTCCCAGTGAGAGTCAGCACCTTCAGGAACTGTGTCCCAGTGAGAGTAAGCACCTTCAGGAACTGTGTCCCAGTGAGAGTCAGCACCTTCAGGAACTGTCCCCCAGTGAGAGTCAGCACCTTCAGGAACTGTCCCCCAGTGAGAGTCAGTACCTTCAGGAACTGTCTCCCAGTGAGAGTCAGCACCTTCAGGAACTGTCCCCCAGTGAGAGTCAGTACCTTCAGGAACTGTGTCCCAGTGAGAGTCAGCACCTTCAGGAACTGTGTCCCAGTGAGAGTCAGCACCTTCAGGAACTGTGTCCCAGTGAGAGTCAGCACTTTCAGGAACTGTCCCCCAGTGAGAGTCAGCACCTTCAGGAACTGTGTCCCAGTGAGAGTAAGCACCTTCAGGAACTGTGTCCCAGTGAGAGTCAGCACCTTCGGGAACTGTGTCCCAGTGAGAGTCAGCACCTTCAGGAACTGTGTCCCAGTGAGAGTCAGCACCTTCAGGAACTGTGTCCCAGTGAGAGTCAGCACCTTCAGGAACTGTGTCCCAGTGAGAGTCAGCACCTTCAGGAACTGTGTCCCAGTGAGAGTCAGCACCTTCAGGAACTGTCTCCCAGTGAGAGTCAGCACCTTCAGGAACTGTGTCCCAGTGAGAGTAAGCACCTTCAGGAACTGTGTCCCAGTGAGAGTCAGCACCTTCAGGAACTGTGTCCCAGTGAGAGTCAGCACCTTCAGGAACTGTGTCCCAGTGAGAGTCAGCACCTTCAGGAACTGTGTCCCAGTGAGAGTCAGCACCTTCAGGAACTGTGTCCCAGTGAGAGTCAGCACCTTCAGGAACTGTGTCCCAGTGAGAGTCAGCACCTTCAGGAACTGTGTCCCAGTGAGAGTCAGCACCTTCAGGAACTGTGTCCCAGTGAGAGTCAGCACCTTCAGGAACTGTCCCCCAGTGAGAGTCAGCACCTTCAGGAACTTTCCCCCAGTGAGAGTCAGCACCTTCAGGAACTGTCCCCCAGTGAGAGTCAGCACCTTCAGGAACTGTCCCCCAGTGAGAGTCAGCACCTTCAGGAACTGTCCCCCAGTGAGAGTCAGCACCTTCAGGAACTTTCCCCCAGTGGGAGTCAGCACCTTCAGGAACTGTACCCCAGTGAGAGTCAGCACCTTCAGGAACTGTCCCCCAGTGAGAGTCAGCACCTTCAGGAACTTTCCCCCAGTGGGAGTCAGCACCTTCAGGAACTGTACCCCAGTGAGAGTCAGCACCTTCAGGAACTGTCCCCCAGTGAGAGTCAGTACCTTCAGGAACTGTCCCCCAGTGAGAGTCAGTACTTCAGGAACTGTCTCCCAGTCAGAGTCAGCACCTTCAGGAACTGTCCCCCAGTGAGAGTCAGTACCTTCAGGAACTGTGTCCCAGTGAGAGTCAGCACCTTCAGGAACTGTGTCCCAGTGAGAGTCAGCACCTTCAGGAACTGTGTCCCAGTGAGAGTCAGCACCTTCAGGAACTGTGTCCCAGTGAGAGTCAGCACTTTCAGGAACTGTCCCCCAGTGAGAGTCAGCACCTTCAGGAACTGTGTCCCAGTGAGAGTCAGCACCTTCGGGAACTGTGTCCCAGTGAGAGTCAGCACCTTCGGGAACTGTGTCCCAGTGAGAGTCAGCACCTTCAGGAACTGTGTCCCAGTGAGACTCAGCACCTTCAGGAACTGTGTCCCAGTGAGAGTCAGCACCTTCGGGAACTGTGTCCCAGTGAGAGTCAGCACCTTCAGGAACTGTGTCCCAGTGAGAGTCAGCACCTTCAGGAACTGTCCCCCAGTGAGAGTCAGCACCTTCAGGAACTGTGTCCCAGTGAGAGTCAGCACCTTCAGGAACTGTCCCCCAGTGAGAGTCAGCACCTTCAGGAACTGTGTCCCAGTGAGAGTAAGCACCTTCAGGAACTGTGTCCCAGTGAGAGTCAGCACCTTCAGGAACTGTGTCCCAGTGAGAGTCAGCACCTTCAGGAACTGTGTCCCAGTGAGAGTCAGCACCTTCAGGAACTGTGTCCCAGTGAGAGTCAGCACCTTCAGGAACTGTGTCCCAGTGAGAGTCAGCACTTTCAGGAACTGTCCCCCAGTGGGAGTCAGCACCTTCAGGAACTGTGTCCCAGTGAGAGTCAGCACCTTCAGGAACTGTGTCCCAGTGAGAGTCAGCACCTTCGGGAACTGTGTCCCAGTGAGAGTCAGCACCTTCAGGAACTGTCCCCCAGTGAGAGTCAGCACCTTCGGGAACTGTGTCCCAGTGAGAGTCAGCACCTTCAGGAACTGTCCCCCAGTAAGAGTCAGCACCTTCGGGAACCGTCTCCCAGTGAGAGTCAGCACCTTCAGGAACTGTCCCCCAGTGAGAGTCAGCACCTTCAGGAACTGTGTCCCAGTGAGAGTCAGCACCTTCAGGAACTGTGTCCCAGTGAGAGTCAGCACCTTCAGGAACTGTCCCCCAGTGAGAGTCAGCACCTTCAGGAACTGTGTCCCAGTGAGAGTAAGCACCTTCAGGAACTGTGTCCCAGTGAGAGTCAGCACCTTCAGGAACTGTGTCCCAGTGAGAGTCAGCACCTTCAGGAACTGTGTCCCAGTGAGAGTCAGCACCTTCAGGAACTGTGTCCCAGTGAGAGTCAGCACCTTCAGGAACTGTGTCCCAGTGAGAGTCAGCACCTTCAGGAACTGTGTCCCAGTGAGAGTCAGCACCTTCAGGAACTGTGTCCCAGTGAGAGTAAGCACCTTCAGGAACTGTGTCCCAGTGAGAGTCAGCACCTTCAGGAACTGTGTCCCAGTGAGAGTCAGCACCTTCAGGAACTGTGTCCCAGTGAGAGTCAGCACCTTCAGGAACTGTCCCCCAGTGAGAGTCAGCACCTTCAGGAACTCTCCCGCAGTGAGAGTCAGCACCTACAGGAACTGTCCCCCAGTGAGAGTCAGCACCTTCAGGAACTGTGTCCCAGTGAGAGTCAGCACCTTCAGGAACTGTCCCCCAGTGAGAGTCAGTACCTTCAGGAACTGTCTCCCAGTGAGAGTCAGCACCTTCAGGAACTGTCCCCCAGTGAGAGTCATACCTTCAGGAACTGTGTCCCAGTGAGAGTCAGCACCTTCAGGAACTGTGTCCCAGTGAGAGTCAGCACCTTCAGGAACTGTGTCCCAGTGAGAGTCAGCACCTTCAGGAACTGTACCCCAGTGAGAGTCAGCACCTTCAGGAACTGTGTCCCAGTGAGAGTCAGCACCTTCAGGAACTGTGTCCCAGTGAGAGTCAGCACCTTCAGGAACTGTGTCCCAGTGAGAGTCAGCACCTTCAGGAACTGTACCCCAGTGAGAGTCAGCACCTTCAGGAACTGTGTCCCAGTGAGAGTCAGCACCTTCAGGAACTGTACCCCAGTGAGAGTCAGCACCTTCAGGAACTGTACCCCAGTGAGAGTCAGCACCTTCAGGAACTGTGTCCCAGTGAGAGTCAGCACCTTCAGGAACTGTGTCCCAGTGAGAGTCAGCACCTTCAGGAACTGTGTCCCAGTGAGAGTCAGCACCTTCAGGAACTGTACCCCAGTGAGAGTCAGCACCTTCAGGAACTGTACCCCAGTGAGAGTCAGCACCTTCAGATGCAGTATAATCTGGGTAAATGTGAGGTTATCCACTTTGGAAGCAAAACGAGAAAGCAGATTATCTGAATGGACATAAAGTGAGAGGGGAATACGAGACCTGGGTGTTCTTGTCCACCAGTCACTGAAGGTACGAATGCAAGTGCAGCGGGTGGTAAAGAAGGAAACTGTTATGGTGGCCTTTATTACGAGGCCACAATGGAATATTGTGTGTAGTTTTTGTCTCCTTATCTGAGGTATGTTCTTGCTATAAAGGGAATGCAGAGAAGTTTTATCGACAGATTCCTAGAATGGCAAGACTGATGTATGAGGAGAGATTGAGTTGGTTAGGATTGTATTTGCTGGGGCAGCACGGTGGCGCAGTGGATTAGCCTGTTTCCTCACGGCGCCGAGGTCCCAGGTTTGATCCCGGCTCTGGGTCACTGTCCGTGTGGAGTTTGCACATTCTCCCCGTGTCTGCGCGGGTCTCATCCCTACAACCCAAAGATGTGCACGGTAGGTGAATTGGTCACGCTATGTTGTGCCTTAATTGGAAACAAAATTAATTGGGTACTTGACATTTATTTTTTAAATATTGTATTCGCTGGAGTTCAAAGGAATGGGGTGGGATCTCATATCTAACAGGACTAGACAGGATAGATGCAAGAAGGATGTTCCCGGTGGTGGGGGTGTCCAGATTCAGTGGTGACAGTCTGAGGATAAGGGGTAGATCATTTATGACAGAGATTCACCCAGAGGGTGGTGAGCCTATGGAATTCGTTAGCACAGGAAGCAGCGCAAAACATTGTATGTTTTCAAGAAGCAGTTAGATATAGCTCTTAGGACGAAGGGGATCAAAGGATATGGGGAAAAGCGGGATTAGGCTATTGAGCTGGGTGATCAGCTATGATCATAATGAATGGCGGAGCAGACTCGAAGGGCCGAATGGCCTCCTCCTGCTCTTATTTTCTAAGTTTCTACGAATAAGAAGAAAAAGGAGGAAAAATGCAAACTTTTGTCTGAAATCACAAACCAAGAATGGTTTACAAATGTGAGCTTGCAACGATTAAAGGAATTTAGGGCAGCGCAGTGGTTAGCACTGCAGTCTCACGGCATCAATTCTGTCTCTGGGTCACTGTCCGTGTGGAGTTTGCACATTCTCCCCGTGGGTTTCACCCCCACAATACAAAGATGTGCAAGGTAGGTGGATTGAACACGTTAAATTGCCCCTTAATTCGAAAAAATGAATTGGGACTCTAAATTTATTTTTTTTAAATGATTAAAGGAATCTCACAATGTGGCTTCTAACTGCTTTTCTGGGTATTATAAGCTGCTACTGATTTACAAAGTCAAATACAAACTTATTTGAAACAACCTCGTTTCACCGGATGCTGGTCAAATTATATATGCTTTTCATTAGGGGTTAAGACCATCAGAGTAAAATCATGGTAATCTTTTTATGCTCATGAATGCAGGAAATGGGCAGCATGGTGGCACAGTGGTTAGCACAGCTGCCTACGGCGCTGAGGACCCGGGTTCGAATCCCGGCTCTGGGTCACTGTCCGTGTGGAGTTTGCACATTCTCCCCGTGTCTGCGTGGGTTTCACCGCCACAACCCAAAGATGTGCAGGGTAGGTGGATTGGCCATGCTAAATTGCCCCTTAATTGGAAAAAATAATTGGGTACTCTAAATTTATTTATTTTTTTAAATGAATGCAGGTAATACTGGCCAAGTTAACACCTAGGTCCAGGAGTCACAGAACCTTAGCTCTGGAACCTAACCTTTTGCAAATTTACAGAATTAAGCAGCAAGAATTTATCGTCCGTATTCAGGTCATCCCTTCTCACAAACATTCTCTATTTTGTTACACTCCGAGTTATGGTGAATAAAATTCACAAATTTGTGTAAATATGTAACGAGGCAGCACGGTGGTGCAGTGGTTAGACTCACGGGTCACTGCCTGTGTGAAGTTTGCACATTCTCCCCTTGTCTGGGTGGGTTTCACCCCCACGACCCAAAAGGCTGTGCAGGACAGGTGGATTGACCACACTAAATTGCCCCTGAATTGGAAAATTAAAAAAATAATTTTTCTACAATTATTGGGGCACAATGAGTTTCCAAACCGCTCGGAAAAATACTGGGTGTCTGAGAGATTGGAATTAGAGAAGATCTCTCAGTTCTCCCCTGAACTTTCATCTCGTCCCTTCTAATGTTCAAATATGTCACCTGTGATGAGATGTTAAATAACTGGGAAGCACAGTGGTTGACACTGTTGCTTCACAGCTCCAGGGTCCTAGGTTCGATTCCCGGCTTCGGATCCTGTCTGTGCAGAGCCTGCACATTCTCCCCGTGCCTGCGTGGGTTTCCTCCGGGTGCTCCGGTTTCTCCCACAAATCCCGAAAGACGTGTTGTTAGGTGAATTGGATATTCCGAATTCACAGTGGGTGGCACGTGGCGCAATGGTTAGCACTGTGGGTGCGGCGCTGAGGACCTGGGTTTGAATCCCACCCTAGGTCACTGTCCGTGTGGAGTTTGCACATTCTCCCCGTGTCTGCCTGGGTTTCACCCCCACAACCCAAAGATGTGCAGGGTAGGTGGATTGGCCATACTAAATTGCCCCTTAATTGGAAAAAAATAATAATTGGGTGCTTTAAGTTTTTAAAAAATATTATTCTGAATTCAGTGTACCCAAACAGGCGCCGGAATGTGGTGACTAGGGGCTTTTCACAGTAACTTCATTGCAGTGTTAATGTAAACCTATTTGTGACAATAAAGATTATTTAAAAAAAGGCCCTGACATCCTTTCATGCGCATGCACAATTCAGATAATCTGTTTGTTCATCTATCTTTTTCAATTTGTGTGAGTTCTGCCATGTTTACCTATGAAATCTAAATGATTAGCTGTGAAGCACTTTAGGATATCCTCAGGACATGGAAAGCCTCATCACATTCCTTCCCGTTCTCTTCACTAGTCTTGACAAAATTCATTCTTCCCAGAATCTCAAGACTGTGCATCTCCTAACCTCCCTCAACAACTTGCACCTTCAATGCCTACCCTTCCTCCGACCATCTTGGTGCCACTGAAATATCCTCCTTGATTTATCTTGTTTGCTCTCCTGCTTTGTTCAAGCTGGAGATTGGTCCACACTGTGGGTGTTGGCCTGTATGGATTATGGGTGTTGGCCGGTAAACCAGGTGACTCAATAAACAAAAGTTGCACCTGAGCTCCTGGGAATTTGGACGCAGTCTCTGCAATTTTCTGAAAGAGTTCTTTGTCGGCAAAGAAACGTTCTGCTGCAACTCCTTTCTGCATGAAATAGGATAAAGTCTCCACCAGTTCTTCTCCGGACTGGAGAATGTCGTGATCCACGTTACTTCCATGTTCCAAACCCAGCGCTTTCATGAGTCCAATGCCACAGACCACCACATCCACGCAGGCATTCACCCTGGCCAAGAAAAGGGAGATAGAAACAGTCAGCAACATGGAGCAGGGCCCAGTGACACACAGGACATTGGGGCTGTCAGAAATGGCTGGAAATGCTAAGCAGCCCCGGCAGTGAGGAAGAGACAGACAAGAGACAAATAGAACTGTCCCCAGAATTGAAACTTAGAAGGGGAGGGATCACGTGGGGGATGGCCCGGACTGGGAGAGCAAGGGTGGGGGGGGGAGAGCGGATTGGGGTGGGGGGGGGAGGAGCGGATTGGGGTGGGGGGGGGGGGGGGGGGGTGAGAGCGGATGGGGGTGAGAGCGGATGGGGGTGAGAGCGGGATGGGGGGGTGAGAGCGGGGGCGGGGGGGGTGAGAGCGGGGCGGGGGGGGGAGAGAGCGGGGCGGGGGGGGTGAGAGCGGGGCGGGGGGAGGGAGAGAGCGGGGCGGGGGGGGGGAGAGCGGGGCGGGGGGGGGGAGAGCGGGGCGGGGGGGAGGCGGGGCGGGGGGGAGAGCGGGGCGGGGGGGGTGAGAGCGGGGCGGGGGGGGTGAGAGCGGGGCGGGGGGGGTGAGAGCGGGGCGGGGGGGGGTGAGAGCGGGGGCGGGGGGGTGGTGAGAGCGGGGCGGGGGGGGTGAGAGCGGGGCGGGGGGGGGGTGAGAGCGGGGGGGGGGGGGTGAGGAGCGGGGCGGGGGGGGGGTGAGAGCGGGGCGGGGGGGGTGAGAGCGGGGCGGGGGGGGTGAGAGCGGGGCGGGGGGGGTGAGAGCGGGGCGGGGGGGGTGAGAGCGGGGGGGGGGGTGAGAGCGGGGCGGGGGGGGTGAGAGCGGGGCGGGGGGGGGTGAGAGCGGGGTGGGGGGGGGTGAGAGCGGGGTGGGGGGGGTGAGAGCGGGGTGGGGGGGTGAGAGCGGGGTGGGGGGGGTGAGAGCGGGGTGGGGGGGGTGAGAGGGTGGGTGGGGGGGGTGAGAGCGGGGTGGGGGGGGTGAGAGCGGGTGGGGGGGGGGTGAGAGCGGGGTGGGGGGGGGTGAGAGCGGGGTGGGGGGGGGGAGAGCGGGGGGGGGTGAGAGCGGGGGGGGGTGATAGCGGGGGGGGTGAGAGCGGGGGGGGTGAGAGCGGGGGGGTGAGAGCAGGGGGGGGGGTGAGAGCGGGGGGGGTGAGAGCGGGGGGGGTGAGAGCGGGGGGGGGGGTGAGAGCGGGGGGGGGTGAGAGCGGGGTGGGGGGGGTGAGAGCGGGGTGGGGGGGGTGAGAGCGGGGTGGGGGGGGTGAGAGCGGGGTGGGGGGGGTGAGAGCGGGGTGGGGGGGTGAGAGCGGGGTGGGGGGGTGAGAGGGGGGTGGGGGGTGAGAGCGGGGCGGCGGGGGGGGGGGGGGAGACACCCGGGGTGGGAGGTGAGAGACCCCCGGGGTGGGAGGTGAGAGACCCCCGGGGAGGGAGGTGAGAGACCCCCGGGGAGGGAGGTGAGAGACCCCCGGGGAGGGAGGTGAGAGACCCCCGGGGAGGGAGGTGAGAGACCCCCGGGGTTACTCCGGGCGACACTCACCCCACCGCCACCCGGCTCCAGCCGCTGCTCGGGGCCCGGATCAGTGAGTCCCAGGCCTGTGCCACCACCTCCTCGGGCGCCCGCCGCACCGACAGGTAATCGAAGATGAAGCGCAGGGCTTCTGCGGGCCCTTCCGCCGGATAATGGGAGATCAGCATGTGGAGCACTAGGGCCACCAGCGCCACCACGGCAGTGGCTCGCCACATCCCTGCACCAGGACCCGAGCGCGGCCAACCCGACTGCGAGGCTGCGCCCGAGGGGAAACCAGGCCGCGTGTCACCGCCTCAGCCGTCCGGTCTGCGCCGCGCCTGCGCGGCAACCAGGCCCGCGTGTCACCGCCTCAGCCGTCCGGGCTGCGCCGCGCATGCGCGCTGTGGGCCGCCGGTTACCATGGTGACCGGGCCTAGAGCGCTGCTGAGGCCTGGGTGCCTCCTGGGTGACGGCGGCGGCTTTAACCCGATTTGGATTTGATGTATTGTCACGTGTACTGAGGACAGTGAAAAGTATTGTTCTGCGTGCAGTCCAAACAGATCATTCCATACATAAAAAACATAAAACAAAAGACACAATGTAAATACATAGACAGAGGCATCAAGTGAAGCATACGGAGTGTAGCGCTGCTCAGTAGGGAAGATGTGTGAAGCGATCAGTTCAGTCCATAAGAGGGTCGTTTAGGAGTCTGGTGACAGTGGGGAAGAAGCTGTTTTTGAGTCTGTTCGTGCGTGTTCTCAGACTTCTGTATCTCCTGCCCAATGGAAGAAGTTGGAAGAGTGAGTAAGCCGGGTGGGAGGGGGTCTTTGATTATGCTGCCCGCTTTCCCCCGGCAGCGGGAGGTGTAGATAGAGTCAATGGATGGAAGGCAGGTTTGTGTGATGGACTGGGCGGTGTTCACGACTCTCTGAAGTTTCTTGCGGTCCTGGGCCGAGCAGTTGCCATACCAGGCTGTGATGCAGCCAGATAGGATGCTCTCTATAGTGCATCTGTAAAAGTTGGTACGGGTTAATGTGCATTTGTAAGAGTCAGTGTGGACATGCTGAATTTCCTGAGGAAGTATAGGCTTTATTGTGCTTTATTGGTGGTAGCGTCGACATGGGTGGACCAGGACAGATTGTTGGTGATGTGTACGCCAAGGAATTTGAAGCTGTCAACCATCCCCACCTCGACCCCGTTGATACAGACAGGGGTATGTACAGTAGTTTGTTTCCTGAAGTCAGTGACCAGCTCCTTAGTTTTGCTGACATTGAGGGAGAGATTGTTGTCATTGCATCATGCCACTGGGCAGCACTGTGACGCAGTGGTTAGCACTGCTGCCTCACGGCGCCGAGGTTCCAGGTTCAATCCCAGCTCTTGGTCACTGTCCATGTGGAGTTTGCACATTCTCCTCATATTTGCATGGGTTTCACCCCCACAACCCAAAGATGTGCAGGTTAGGTGGCTAGGCCACGCTAAATTGCCCCTTAATTGAAAAAAATAATTGAATCTCTAAATTGTTGTTTAAATTACACCATGTCACTAGGTTCTTTCTCCTTCCCATCATTGTTCAAGATCTGATCCACGACAGTTGTGTCATCAGCAAACTTATAGATGCCGTTGGAACCAAATTTTTCCACACAGTATGTGTATAGGGAATATAGTAGGGGGCTAAGTACGCAGCCTTGCGGGGTCCTGGTATTGAGGACTATCATGGAGGAGGTGTTGTTGTTTGTCTTTACTAATTGTGGTCTGGAGACAAGGATCCAGTTGCAGAGGGAGGAGCCAAGTCCCAGGTTTTGGAGCTTTGATATGAGTTTGTCTGGGATTTTGGTGTTGAAGGCGGAGCTGTAGTCAATGAATAGGAGGCTGAAGTATCAGTCCTTGTTGTTGAGAAGGAGAGGAGATGGGGAACTGCAAGCCTGCGGATAAATAGCGGCCAATTGATCAGTGACCTCGCTGCATTTCCAGCATTTTCCATTCCAACTAGTTTCCATGTCCAGGTCTCAAGCTGATGCCCTTTTTTTGATTCCTCTGACTCGCATCAAATAAAGCTCCAAATGCTGAAAACTCCACAATAACTCTGATTACAACATGGTTCAATGGGTTACCCCAACAATTCAACACTCCTCCAATTGGTTAGATGGTTATATTGACCAAGAGATGATTAATTTAAATACTAAGATGTTAAATCGGGACATCAAAATAAATAAATATGATAATTTAACAGTCAGCACCAAAGGAAAATTCTTCAACGTTGCTATATTATCAAAGACCCAAATACGTTAACATTAAATACATTAAATATAATTAATATCATTAAACTTTTAAATACATTATCCTATTTCAAGATTCTCTTAAGGTTAACGTGCAGGTTCAGTCGGCAGTTAGGAAGGCAAATGCAATGTTAGCCTTCATGTCAGAAGGCTAGAATACAAGAGCAGGGATGTACTTCTGAGGCTGTATAAGGCTCTGGTCAAACCCCATTTGGAGTATTGTGAGCAGTTTCAAGCCCTGTATCTAAGGAAGGATGTGCTGACCTTGGAAAGGGTCCAGAGGAGGTTCACAAGAATGACCCCCGGAATGAAGGGCTTGTCGTATGAGGAGCGGTTGAGGACTCTGTGTCTGTACTTGTTTAAAAGGATGATCCGATTGAAACTTACAGAGTACTGAGAGGCCTGGATAGAGTGGATGTGGAGAGGATGTGCCCACTATTAGGAGAGACTAGATCCCGAGGGCACAATCTCAGACTAAAGGGACAATCCTTTTAAAACAGAGATGAGGAGGAATTTCTTCAGCCAGAGGGTGGTGAATCTGTGGGACTCTCCGCCGCAGAAGGTTGTGGAGGCCAAATCACTGAGTGTCTTTAAGACAGAGATAGATACCCCTCCCCGATGAACTCAATGCATTCTATGCTCGGTTCGAGCAGGTAACCAACAATCCGCTGTCGAGTGCCCCAGCAGCCCATAACTCACCCATACCCACCATCACAGCTTCCGAAGTCAGATCGGCCTTCCTGAAAGTGAACCCACGGAAGGCGACAGGCCCGGAGGGAATCCCTGGTTGTGCACTCAGAGCCTGCGCGGACCAGCTGGCAGAGGTATTCACAGACAACTTTAACCTGTCCCTACTCCACTCCGAGGTCCCCACCTGCTTCAAGAAGACCACCATTATACCAGTGCCATAGAAGAACCAAGCAATGTGCCTCAATGACTACCGTCCGGTGGCCCTGAGTTCAGTCGTAATGAGTTGCTTCGAGAGGTGATTAATGAAGCGCATCACCTCCATACTTCCAGAACGCCTTGATCCACTGCAATTCGCATACCGTCACAACCGGTCCACAGCAGACGCCATTTCCCTGGCCCTACACTCATCCCCAGAGCATCTCGACAACAAGGACTCCTACATCAGACTCCTATTTATTGACTACAGCTCTGCCTTCAACACCATAATCCCAGCCAAGCTCATATCAAAGCTCCAAAACCTAGGACTTGGCTCCCCAATCTGCAACTGAATCATCGATTTTCTGACCAACAGACCACAATCAGTAAGAATGAACAACAAAACCTCCTCCACAATAGTCCTCAATACCAGGGCCCCGCAAGACTGCGTACGTAGCCCCCTACTCTACTCCCTGTACACACACGACTGCGTGGCAAAATTTGGTTCCAACTCCATCTACAAGTTTGCTGACGATACCACCATAGTGGGCCGGATCTCGAATAATGACGAGTCAGAATACAGAAGGAGATCGAGAACCTGGTGGAGTGGTGCAGTGACAACAATCTCTCCCTCAATGCCTGCAAAACTAAAGAGCTGGTCATTGACTTCAGAAAGCAAAGTACTGTACACACCCCTGTCAGCATCAACGGGGCCGAGGTGGAGATGGTTAGCAGTTTCAAATTCCTGGGGGTGCACATCTTCAAAAATCTGTCCTGGTCCACCCTCATCAATGCTACCACCAAGAAACCACAACAGCGCCTATACTTCCTCAGGAAACTAAGGAAATTTAGCATGTCCACATTAACCCTTACCAACTTTTACAGATGCAGCATAGAAAGCATCCTATCTGGCTGCATCACAGCCTGGTATGGTAACTGCTCGGCCCAGGACTGCAAGAAACTTCAGAGAGTCGTGAACACTGCCCACTCCATCACACGAACCTGCCTCCCATCCATTTACTCCATTTACACCTCCCGCTGCCTGGGGAAAGTGGACAGCATAATCAAAGATCCCTCCCACCCGGCTTATTCACTCTTCCAACCTCTTCCATCGGGCAGGAGATACAGAAGTCTGAGAACATGCACAAACAGACTCAAAAACAGCTTCGTCCCCTATTTTATAGACTCCTAAATCACCCTCTTATGGACCTCATTAACACTACACCCTGTATGCTTCATCCAATGCCAGTGCTTATGTAGTTACATTGTATATCTTGTGTTGCCCTATTATGTATTTTCTTTTATTCCCTTTTCTTCCCATGTACTTAATGATCTGTTGAGCTGCTCGCAGAAAAATACTTTTCACTGTACCTCGGTACACATGACAATAAACAAATCCAATCCAATCCAAGATAGATTCTTGATTAATAAGGGGATCAGGGGTTATGGGGAGAAGGCAGGAGAATGGGGATGAAAAAATATCAGCCATGATTGAATGGCGGAGCAGACTCGATGGGCTGAATGGCCTAATTCTGCTCTAACATACTTCAGGAATAGGTAGAATTAAGATAGAGGATTTATGGTACATAAGAACACCGTCTGCCACCCTGAACCAATTTGACATCAGACCCACTTCTCTAATTCTCTTCTGAATATTATTTAAACTGCTTCCACCCTTTCAGGCAGTGTGTTCCAGATTACAAGAACTCTGAAAAATATTCTTCTCATCTTCCTCATCAGGTTTATTGCCAACAATCCTGTGTGCTCAAATAATTGGGCGACTCGGTGGTTAGCACTGCTGCCTCACAGCTTCAGGCACCCAAGTTCGATTCTGGCTTTGCGTGATTGTGTAGAGTTTGCACATTCCCCCTGTGCCTACCTGGATTTTCTCCCACAGTCCAAAGGTGTGCAGATTAGGTAAATTGGCCATGATCAATACACAGGGTTTCAGGGCTAGGGTGGGGCAATGGACCTTGGCAGGGTGCACTTTCAGAAGGACAGTGCAGACTTGATGGGCCAAATGGCCTATTTCTGCATTGTAGGGATCCTCTGCTTCTATGAAATACTCCCTTGATGTTCTTTTTGTTATTATAGGAAGGTAGGAAAGGGGAAGTAGGGGAAGCCCATTTGGCATCTCAAATCTTCTCTGTCATTCACCTAGACCATGCCCAATCTTAAATCTCAATGCCATTTTCCCATCTATTGATCACTGTATTGAATATACTCAATGACTGGTTCTCCACAGGTTGAGAATTCTAAAGATTCCCTCTGAGTGAAGAAATTCCTACTCATCTCAGTCCTAAATGGCCAACCTCTTATTCTGATACTGTGTCCTGGTTCTAGATACTTGCCGTGAAGGGAGTGTAACGGAGTTTCATCAGACTAATTCCTGGGATGTCGGGATTGTAGTCTGAGAAGAAATTGAGGAAACTGGGCCTGCAGTCTCTAGAGTTTCAAAGAATGATAATAATTATTATTATTATTATTGTCACAAGAGCACCTGCGATCCTAGGGCAGACAAGGCTGTGGGCCAAGTAGTGGGAAATGGGATTAGAATACTTAGGCAAAAGAGAAAATGCTGGAAAATCTCAGCAGGTCTGGCAGCATCTGTAGGGAGAGAAAAGAGCAAATGTTTCAAGTCCAATGACTCTTTGTCAAAGCTAATAAATGAAATGAAAAATGAAAATGACTTATTGTCACGAGTAGGCTTCAATGAAGTTACTGTGAAAAGCCCCTAGTCGCCACATTCCGGTGCCTGTCCGGGGAGGCTGGTACGGGAATCAAACCGTGCTGCTGGCCTGCTTTAAAAGACAGCGATTTAGCTGAGTGAGCTAAACCAGTCAGAGAATGTGAGGAATATTTATACTGTGGAGTGAATGAAATGAATGAATGAAACGAGGTGCTAATAGGGGCTGTTTAGCTCACAGGGCTAAATCGCTGGCTTTGAAAGCAGACCAAGGCAAGCCAGCAGCACGGTTCAATTCCCGTAACAGCCTCCCCGAACAGGCGCCGGAATGTGGCGACTAGGGGCTTTTCACAGTAACTTCATTTGAAGCCTACTCGTGACAATAAGCGAGTTTCATTTTCATTTCATTAATAGTCACAGAAACCAAGGGAAAAGAGTGCTAATGGCAGTCGCCAGAGAGAACAAAAGGTGTGAGAGGCCAAACAGCAGAGAAACCAACATCAGAGGCTAAACTGTGACAGATGGATATGTGGGGGGGGGGGGGGGGGGGAGGGGAAAGCAAAGGGGAGAAGGGGTAAGGAAAAGTGGATAAGATTTGGGGGGGTTTAATATAAATAATAAGAAAGACAAGAAAGAAAGGGTAAGAGACAGTTGAAATGAAATGAGATGAAAACAAATGGGTCGAGGTGGAGTAGAATCATCTGAAGTTGTTGAATTCAATGTTGAGACCGGAAGGCTGTAGAGATCTACCATGCGATTCAAGTGAAGTCTCACAACACTAAAACTCAGTAGAAATTTGAGTTAAATGTCTCGGATGCAAATAAGAATCTTTTATTGCCTCTACTTGATTACAATTGAGAGAAACTTAAATCTATTCTCAATAATGGCCTGCTAGCAAAGGACTTAAAGCGAAGTAATTGATGAAATAATTTTAACTTTCAAAATACTACAGAAATGGTTTCTTGCTTACAGCAAAACAGCTTGCACAAACTTCAAGAGTTAGAGTGGAAAAGTGAAAATATGAAAATAAGGCTAGCAAGTAGTTAGATCAAAGTATAGAGTGATCCTGGATGGAAAATGGCTGTGCGGACCCTCATGTTTAAGGAGAATGTTATCAGTCTGAAGCCATCTGTCTGCATCTTAATTGGTTTGAGTGAGTTTCAAATACATTTGATTTGATGGTTAACTGTCAATCCTCAATGTGCAACATAAGTTTTAAATGTTTCATGTTTGAATATTTGTGTATGCTATGGAATGTGATTTTGTGCTGTAATCAAGACTGGTTTTCTGCTGACTTTACTTCATCCATATTCTGAACAATGGTGTATTCATATTGCTATGGTGCTTATTAAAAGGCAGCACGGTAGCATGATGGTTAGCATAAATGCTTCACAGCTCCAGGGTCCCAGGTTCGATTCCTGGCTGGGTCACTGTCTGTGCGGAGTCTGCACGTCCTCCCCGTGTGTGCGTGGGTTTCCTCCGGGTGCTCCAGTTTCCTCCCACAGTCCAAAGATGTGCGGGTTAGGTGGATTGGCCATGCTAAATTGCCCGTAGTGTCCTAAAAAGTAAGGTTAAGGGGGGGTTGTTGGGTTACGGGTATAGGGTGGATACATGGGTTTGAGTAGGGTGATCATTGCTCGGCACAACATCGAGGGCCGAAGGGCCTGTTCTGTGCTGTACTGTTCTATGTTCTATTTCAACCTTAATTACTGGTACAGCTCATTTCTTAATATAAAACTAACTTTGAAATCTGTTCATTAGAACAATAGTCCATTCATATTGTCAGTAAAAATGTTGTTATCTCCAATTAGTTTGTGGATGCATCAGGCTTTGAACCTCTGTTTACGTTGTGTGTTCTGTCATGACCTCAGGATTTTTAAAATGGGTATTAATGACTGGGCTTTAATATTACATTAAAATAGCCTTTTACCTATCAGACAATATTTGATTTCCTTCACATGCCTAACCAGAAGATGAGATGTTGTTCCTCCAGTTTGCGTTGAGCTTCACTGGAACATTGCAGCAGGCCAAGGACGGACATGTGGGCATGGGAGCAGGGTCTTGTGTTAAAATGGCTAGCAATGGGAAGGTCCGAGTCCTGGATGCACACAGACCAAAGGTGCTCAGCTAACTGATCACCCAGTCTGCGTTTGGTCTCTCCGATATAGGGGAGACCACATTGGGAGCAGCGAATGCAATAGACCAGATTGGAAGAGGTGCACGTGAAACACTGCTGACCTGGAATGAGTGTTTTGGGGCTGGGATGTTAAGCATGGAAGAGGTAAAGGGGCAGATGTTATACTCCTCACAGCTTGACAAATGTAAAAAATTGTTTGGGGCTCCTGTCCGGTATCATAACACAGGCAAACTCAGGGCAGTACGGTGGTGCAGTGGTTAGCACTGCAGCCTCACGGCGCCGAGGGTCCCAGGTTCGATCCCAGCTCTGGGTCACTGTCCTTGTGGAGTTTGCAAATTCTCCCCGTGTTTTCATGGGATTCGCCCCCATAACTAAAAAATTTGCAGGGTGGGTTGATTGGCCCCGCTAAATTGTTCCTTAATTTAGAAAAAAATGAATTGTGTACTCTAGATTTTAAAAGAAAATAAATCCGTGCTGACAGTGACTAATCCTGCCACTGCTTTCTAAATGTTCCGCAATAAAGTCTTTGATAATGGATTGTTGATAATGGGTTCAAGAATTTCAAGGATTCAAGAATGGGCGGCACGGTAGCACAGTGGTTAGCACAGTAGCTTCACAGCTCCAGGGTTCGATTCCTGGCTTGGGTCACTGTCTGTGGAGTTTGCACATTCTCCCCATGCCTGCGTGGGTTTCCTCCAGGTGCTCAGGTTTCCTCCCACAGTCCAAAGATGTGCGGGTTAGGTGGATTGGCCATGCTAAATTGCTCTTAGCATCCAAAAGAAAGGTTGGGTGGGGTTACTGGGTTGCAGGGATGGGGTGGAGATGTGGGCTTGGGCGAGGTGTTCTTTTCAGGGGCCTCCTTCTGCACTGTAAATTCTATGATTCTATGAATTTTCCCTTCTTAATCAGTACCTTGGAATTTGTTTGCTGAATTCTAAACTGCTCCCAATCCTCAGCCTTATTTTTCTGTGATGTGGAGATGCCGGCGTTGGACTGGGGTGAGCACAGTAAGAAGTCTTACAACACCAGGTTAAAGTCCAACAGGTTTGTTTCAAACACGAGCTTTCGGAGCGCAGCTCCTTCCTCAGGTGAATGGAGAGGTATGTTCCAGAAACATTTATATGGACAAAGTCAGAGATGCTGGACAATGCTTGGAATGCGAGCATTTCCAGGTAATCAAATGATTACAGATCCAGAGATAGGGGATGATCACAGGTTAAAGAGGTGTGAATTGTCTCAAGTCAGAACAGTTGGTAGGATTTTGCAAGTCCAGGCCAGATGGTGGGGGGTGGATGTAATGCGACATGAATCCAAGATCCCGGTTGAGGCCGTACTCATGCGTGCGGATCTTAGCTATAAGTTTTTGCTCGGCAATTCAGCGTTGTCGCGTGTCCTGAAGACCGCCTTGGAGAACACTTACCCGGAGATCAGAGGCTGAATGCCCTTGACCGCTGAAGTGTTCCTCGACTGGAAGGGAACATTCCTGCCTGGTGATTGTTGCACGATGCCCATTCATTTTTCTAGGCATGGCCAATCCACCTAACCTGCACATCTTTTGACTGCAGGGACAATGTAGCCAGCAGATCATAAAGGAGTGGGGGCTGAAAGCCACGGTTAAAGGATAGAAACTGGAAACTATGCAAATATAATAAATCCATAACAAAAGAAAGTATCATCTGATTTTAAACAAACATGAGCACTAACCACTCAGAATGCCTTTCCTTCCTCTACTTCTCTCACAATGAGAGAAGAGAACGATCATCAATGGTCAGAAGCTCTTGCAAAAAGCAACACTTCTAACCCGCTTCACGCTCAGAAGGAAAAGCTATAACTCGTCCTCGTGGTTAGTGAGACCGAACAGTTTAGAACACATTTCTCAAGTCAAAAACTATAGAAATGATCCCTAAAAGTATAGTCTTACCTTCCAGCACCCAGCGCTCCGCACTCCTTTCTCACCAAACCACATTTAGAACAGACTGAATACTATCTAAGACATCACAGTCTCTACCATGAACTGGAATAAAAATACAATTCATCATCTTTCATCTTTCTGAAAGTTACAATTGTTTCAGGAACCTAGACTTTCTGACATTTAGCTTTTACCCAGTTGGCAGGTAATTTGCATATATCAATCTTCCAGGTCCGGAACCTCTTCTGTTCACTGCTAGACGGTCGTTATCCCAAGTTTCGGGATCGAATCTAGTTGTAAATGTTCCAGAGCCCTATAAATACACAATATTATATCCATTTCTCTTCTTTCAGAAACATTTGAAGAAAATAGAGCGGCAGCTTTCAGACGGAAGGCCAAATACTGGCAATTCTGTCTGGAGACCTCTGCTGGTTTGTTGAGGTGTTGCAGTTAAAGAACCGCAGCAGCCTGTCAAACCCGCCTGTGTGAAATTAGCCTGACGGACGCCAGTATGTGCGGTCCCAGCCCATCAAACCCCAGTGTGTGTGGCATTATTTTCAGATTGAGCTGTAATGGGATTGATGAAAATAAATGTCCGATCCTGGGAACTGTTTACCATTCTTTTCAGAGGGAAACACAGATATTCCCAACTATTGACAGGGTCAACATTCCAATGTTTTTCTTATCTCCCATACTGTTTGTAGCATCCCACTCCATTAACCCCCCTTCACCCCAATTTAGGCAGTCACCTAAATCCAAATGCAAAAGCAAAATTCTCTGAATGCTGGAAATCTGATTAAATGTGTTGGTAAAAAATGTGCTGTTGCTATTTTATTAGAGGTTTGCTGGAGTCACTCGGGAGGATTTAACGTAGTATGGCAGTGGGGTTGGAAAGAGCGTTAGCTGAGAAGGTATAATAACTGAAAGGAAAATAGAGAACAAAAATAAGAGAACAACATCACCCTGTCTGCTCAAATGCAGTGGTTCGAAGTGTATTTGTTTCAACGCCAGAAGTACAGCAGGTAACACAGACAAATTTACAGCACTTATTAGTATTTGGAATTATCAACCAGGTGGTTGAGGTTTCAGTCGGGGAACATTTTGGGAGTAGTGACCACAATTCCATAAGTTTTTGGGAACTTTTGGAGAGGGATGAGGGTAACCCTCGTGTTAAGGTGCGAAACTGGGGAAATGTAAATTCCGATAATATTAGACAGGAATTGAAGAATTTGGATTGAGTGCGACTGTTGGAGGGTAAATCAACATCAGACATGTGGGAGTCTTTCCAGTGACAGTTGATTGGGATTCAGGAAAGTCACATTCCTGAGAGAACAAAGGATAAGTATGGGAAGTTTAGGGAGCCTTGGATTACGAGGGATATTGTGAACCTCATCAAAAAGAAATAGGAGGCTTTTGCACGGTCTAGAAGGGTGGAGGAGGAGCTGGGTATGGAGTTGGGATGGGATGTGTGGAGTGAGATTATGCACAGGGTGAATGCAACATCATCCTGTGCTAGGATGAGCTTGGTACAGTCCTAGGGGTGGAGATGTCGGCAGGTGCTCTGGGGGTGATCTCTGGGGTGTCGGAGGGGAAGGGGACTGATGTGGTGGCCTTTTCCTGGTGACTAATTATTTTTTTAATTCAGAGAACCCAATTCATTTTTTTCCAATTAAGGGGCAATTTAGCGCGGCCAATCCACCTACCCTGCACATCTTTGGGTTGTGGGGGTGAAACCCACACAGACACGGGGAGAATGTGCAAATTCCACATGGACAGTGACCCAGAGCCGGGATTGAACCTGGGACTCGGTGCCGTGAGGCAGCAGTGCTAACCACAGGGCAGCATGGTGGCAGATGTGCAGGGTAGGTGGATTGGCCACGCTAAATTGCCCCTGAATTGGAAAATGTGAATTGGTTGCTCTAAATTTTAAAAAAGTAATGCTGGCAAATTGTACTGGATTGGAGGTCAGGAAAAGATTAAGTTGGCCCTGAGGGGCTCGGAGGCGAGGTTCTTGGTGAGGACTTGTTTGATGTTAGCGGGTGGGGTTGTTAAGGGGAGAAAAAGTAAAAAAACTCTGGGTATTGTGTTATGTTTTTGAATGATGATGTGTTCATGAATGGATTAGTTTGAATGGTCTCCTCCTGCACTGCAAGGATTGTAGAAATGAAAATGAGTATTAAAAGCAAAAATGCGGCAGTGTCCAGCATTCTCCCCGCATCCACGTGGATCTCACCCCCACAATGCCAAGATATACAAGGATAGGTGGACTGCAGGCACAAAATTGCATTTTGCCTAAAAAAAATTAATGAAAACTGTATCACCCACATTATAAATCTGTACTCTGACTTTTAACAAATTTGAGCACTAACCACTCAGAATGCATTTCCTTCCTCTACTTCTCTCACAATGAGAGAAGAGAACGATCATCAATGGTCAGAAGCTTTGGCAAAAAGCAATACTCCTAACCCGCTTCACGCTCAGAAGGAAAAGCTATAACTCCTCCTCATGGTTAGTGAGACTGACCATTTTAGAACACATTTCTCAAGTCAAAAACTATAGAAATGATCCCTAAAAGTATAGTCTTACCTTCCATCACCCAGCGCTCTGCACTCCTTTCTCACCAAACCACATTTAGAACAGACTGAATACTATCTAAGACATCACAGTCTCTACCACGAACTAGAATAAAAGTACAATTCATCATCTTTCTGAAAGTTACAATTGTTTCAGGAACCTAGACTTTCTGACATTTAGCTTTTACCTAGTTGGCAGGTAATTTGCATATATCAACCTTCCAGGTCCGGAACCTCTTCTGTTCACTGCTAGACGGTCGTTATCCCAAGTTTCGGGATCGAATCTAGTGGTTAGCATTGCTGCCTCACGACGCCGAGGTCCCAGGTTCAATCCCGGCTCTGGGTCACTGTCCATGTGGAATTTGCACATCCTCCCCATGTCTGCGTGGGTTTCACCCCCACAACCCAAAGATGTGCAGGGTACGTGGATTAGCCGTGCTAAATTGCCCCTTAATTGGAAAAAAATGAATTGGGTTCTCTGAATTAAAAAAAATAATTAGTCACCAGGAAAAGGCCACCACATCAGTCCCCTTCCCCTCTGAGACCCCAGAGATCACCCCCAGAGCACCTGCCAACATCTCCACCCCTAGGACTGTACCAAGCTCATCCTAGCACAGGATGATGTTGCATTCACCCTGTGCATAATCTCACTCCACACATCCCATCCCAACTCCATACCCAGCTCCTCCTCCACCCTTCTAGACCGTGTAAAAGCCTCCTATTTCTTTTTGATGAGGTTCACAATATCCCTCGTAATCCAAGGCTCCCTAAACTTCCCATACTTATCCTTTGTTCTCTCAGGAATGTGACTTTCCTGAATCCCAATCAACTGTCACTTGAAAGACTCCCACATGTCTGATGTTGATTTACCCTCCAACAGTCGCACTCAATCCAAATTCTTCAATTCCTGTCTAATATTATCGGAATTTACATTTCCCCAGTTTCGCACCTTTACACGAGGGTTACCCTCATCCCTCTCCAAAAGTTCCCAAAAACTTATGGAATTGTGGTCACTACTCCCAAAATGTTCCCCGACTAAAACCTCAACCACCTGGTTGATAATTCCAAATACTAATAAGTGCTGTAAATTTGTCTGTGTTACCTGCTGTACTTCTGGCATTGAAACAAATACACTTCAAACCACTGCATTTGAGCAGACAGGGTGATGTTGTTCTCTTATTTTTGTTCTCTATTTTCCTTTCAGTTATTATACCTTCTCAGCTAACGCTCTTTCCAACCCCACTGCCATACTACGTTAAATCCTCCCGAGTGACTCCAGCAAACCTCTAATAAAATAGCAACAGCACATTTTTTACCAACACATTTAATCAGATTTCCAGCATTCAGAGAATTTTGCTTTTGCATTTGGATTTAGGTGACTGCCTAAATTGGGGTGAAGGGGGGTTAATGGAGTGGGATGCTGCAAACAGTATGGGAGATAAGAAAAACATTGGAATGTTGACCCTGTCAATAGTTGGGAATATCTGTGTTTCCCTCTGAAAAGAATGGTAAACAGTTCCCAGGATCGGACATTTATTTTCATCAATCCCATTACAGCTCAATCTGAAAATAATGCCACACACACTGGGGTTTGATGGGCTGGGACCGCACATACTGGCGTCCGTCAGGCTAATTTCACACAGGCGGGTTTGACAGGCTGCTGCGGTTCTTTAACTGCAACACCTCAACAAACCAGCAGAGGTCTCCAGACAGAATTGCCAGTATTTGGCCTTATCCAGAAACTTGGGATAACGACCATCGAGCAGTTAACAGAAGTTATTATTCCGGACCTGGAAGGTTGCAAATTACCTGCCACTTGGATAAATGCCAAACTTCAAAAAGTTTAGGTTCCTGAAACAATTGTAACTTTCAGAAAGATGATGAAATGTATTCTTAGTCCAGGTTATGATGGAGACGGTGATGTGTGAGAAATAGTTTAGTGCTCAGTCTGTTTTAAATGTCATTTGGTGAGGATGGAGGGCGGAGCGCTGGGTGATGTATGATAAGACTATACTTTTAGGAATCATTTCTATAGTTTTTGACTTGAGAAATGTGTTCTAAAATGGTTAGTCTCACTAACCATGAGGAGGAGTTATAGCTTTTCCTTCTGACCTTGATGTGGGCTAGGAGGGTTGCTTTTTGCAAGAGCTTCTGACCATTGATGATTGTTCTCTTCTCTCATTGTGGGAGAGATAGAGGAAGGAAAAGCATTCTGAGTGGTTAGTGCTTAAACCTGTTGAAAATTAGAACAAAGAGAGGCTGCATTGTTATTTCAACAGGGATCTTGGATTCATGTCGCATTACATCCACCCCCCCCCCCCCCCCCCCACCATCAGGCCTGGACTTGCAAAATCCTACCAACTGTTCGGGCTTGAGACAATTTACACCTCTTCAACCTGTGATTATCCCTCTCCCTGCATCTGTAATGATTTGATTACCTGCAAATGCCTGCATTCCAAGCATTGTCCAGCATCTCTGACTTTGTCTATATAAATGTTTCTGGGGTGCAGGTAGCCAGGAGTTGGGGGGCTCTTCATAAACTTAACTTCACCAGACTAGTGGAACAGATGGAGGAGGAATTTAAAAGGTGGGACATGGTGCCGCTATCGCTGGCGGGCAGAGTGCAATCTGTCAAAATGACGGTTCTCCCGAGGTTCTTGTTCCTCTTCCAGTGCTTGCCCATCTTTATCCCTAGGGCCTTTTTTAAAAGGGTGACCAGCAGCATCATGGGATTTGTTTGGGCGCATGGCACCCCGAGGGTGAAGAGGGTCTTCTTGGAGCAGAGTAGAGATGGGGGGGGGGGGGGGTGCTGGCGTTGCCCAACCTCTCGGGGTACTACTGGGCAGCCAACGTGTCGATGGTGCGTAAGTGGGTGATGGAGGGGGAGGGGGCAGCATGGAAATGGATGGGGAGAGCGTCCTGTGGGGATACAAGCCTGGGGGGCCCTGGTAACGGCACCGTGGCCGCTCCCCTCCCACGAGGTATACCACGAGTCCGGTTGGTGGCGGCTACCCTCAAGATTTGGGGGCAGTGGAGGCGACATCGGGGAGAAGTGGGGGGCTAGATGGAGGCTCCGTTAAGGGGGAACCATAGGTTTGTCCCGGGGAACATGGATGGGGATTTCAGGGTTGGCACAGAGCGGGCATTAGGCAGCTGAGGGACCTGTTTATCGACGGAAGGTTTGCGAGCCTGGGGGAGTTGGAGGAGAAATTTGGGCTCCCGCCGGGAAACATATTCAGGTATCTGCAGATAAAGGCATTTGCTAGACGGCAGGTGGAGGGATTCCCTGCGCTCCCCTCGAGGGGGGTGAGTGACAGGGTGCTCTCGGGGGTCTGGGTCGGGGAGGGGAAGATATCCGATATCTACAAGCTTATGCAGGAGGTGGAAGAGGCGTCAGTAAAGGAGCTGAAAATGAAGTGGGAGGGGGAACTGGGGGAACAGATCGAAAACGGGACATGGGCTGATGCCCTGGATAGGGTTAATTCTTCCTCCTCGTGTGCGCGGCTTAGCCTCATCCAATTCAAGGTGCTGCATAGGGCCCACATGACTGGGACGAGGATGAGTAGGTTCTTTGGGGGTGAAGATAGGTGTGTCAGGTGCTCGGGGAGTCCAGCGAATCATGCCCATATGTTCTGGGCATGCCCGGCATTGGAGGAGTTCTGGAAGGGGGTGGCGAGGACGGTGTCAAGGGTGGTGGGATTCAGGGTCAAGCCAGGATGGGGACTCGCGATCTTTGGGGTTGGGGTAGAGCCGGGAGTGCAGGAGGCGAAAGAGGCCGGTGTGCTGGCCTTTGCGTCCCTAGTAGCCCGGCGAAGGATTTTGCTACAGTGGAAGGACGCGAGGCCCCCAAGCGTGGAGACCTGGATCAATGACATGGCGGGCTTCATTAAGCTTGAGAAGGTTAAATTCGCCCCTGAGAGGATCGGTGCAAGGGTTTCTTTAAAACGGTGGCAACCTTTCCTCGACTTTCTGGCTCAACGATAGGGTACTGGGACAGTAGCAGCAGCAACCCGGGGGGGTGGGGGTGATTATGTTTGCTTATTTTATTTAAATTTGATTTATTTAATTTTAATTTATGGTTAAGTTCACTTGTTGGGGGGGGGGGGGTGGGGGGAGTGTGATACATGTGATGTTACGGTATGGGGGGAATTGTGGGTGTTGTGGGGCTGTTAGTTGCATATTACTGCTTGTTGCTATACTTGTTGGTATATTTTTATATTTTCTGTAAAAAATTCCAATAAAAATTATTTTAAAAAAATAAAAAATGTTTCTGGAACATACCTCACCATTCACCTGAGGAAGGAGCTGTGCTCTGAAAGCTCGTGTTTGAATCAAACCTGTTGGACTTTAACCTGGTGCTGTAAGACTTCTTACTGTTGTTATTTCAGGGCATGAGGTGCCTGGTTTGATGCTGGCACTTGGTCGCTGTCTGTGGGGAGTCGAATGACCTGCATCTCAAAGCCCTCCTCTGATCACCTTAAGGCGCAGTAAGAAGTCTTAAAACACCAGGTTAAAGTCCAACAGGTTTGTTTCAAACACGAGCTTTCGGAGCGCAGCTCCTTCCTCAGGTGAATGGAGAGGTATGTTCCAGAAACATTTATATAGACAAAGTCAGCGATGCCAGACAATGCTTGGAATGTGAGAATTTGCAGGTAATCAAATCATTACAGATCCAGAGATAGGGGATGATCATAGGTTAAAGAGGTGTGAATTGTCTCAAGTCAGAACAGTTGGTGGAATTTTGCAAGTCCAGGCCAGATGGTGGGGGGTGGATGTAATGCGACATGAATCCAAGATCCCGGTTGAGGCCGCACTCATGCGTGCGGATCTTAGCTATAAGTCTTTGCTCGGCAATTCTGCGTTGTCGCGTGTCCTGAAGGCAGACTTATTCATCTTTAACTCGGCCAGGTTGGGGCAGCACGGTGGCTCAGTGGGTTAGCCCTGCTGCCTCACGGTGCCGAGGTCCCAGGTTCAATCCCGGCTCTGGGTCACTGTCCATGTGGAGTTTGCACATTCTCCCCGTGTCTGCGTGGGTCTCACCCCCACAACCCAAAGATGTGCAGGGTAGGTGGATTGGCCACGCTAAATTGCCCCTTAATTGGAAAAAAATAATTGGTTACTCTAAATTTATTTATTTTTTAAACTCGTCCAGGTTGCGACCCTTGGTGGTGTATCTGTCCTCCGGTCAGAAAAAACTGCGGAGTGCGGCAAACTTAGCCCAACGCATCACACAAGGTTGCCACTGATTCTGTCTGCACCCCCCACTGCAAAAGATGTGAAAGGCGCTTTTGTTCTCTGGGGACTGCCCCTTTTCCCTTCGTTTCTGCGGCCATTAGCACCCTGAGGACGGAGCAGTGCTCCGAAAGCTAGTGATTTGAAACAAACCTATTGGACTTTAACCTGGTGTTGTAAGACTTCTTACTGCGCTCACCCCACTCCAATGCTGGCATCATTAACACCCAGTTTCCTTGGGTTTCTGTGGCTATGACTCACCTTTCATTCTCACTCCACAGTATTGATAATTACCACTTTTTCTGACTGTTAGCTTTGACAAATAGTCATTGGACTCGAAACGTTAGCTCTTTTCTCTCCCTACAGATGCTGCCAGACCTGCTGAGATTTTCCAGCATTTTCTCTTTCGTTACTCTGTCAATTATTCTTTTTTGTCTACTATGTACATACTGTGTTCTCTTGGCCGCAGAAAATTACTTTACACTGTAGCTTGGTGCATATGACAATAAATCAATTCAATTTATAGCCGGAAAAATCAGCGAATCTCTCCAACAAACCCATAATTCTGCCAATACTTTCCAAAAGGTGCAACACAAATTACAACAGGTCATCCGCATGCAGTGATACCCGGTGCTCCCTGACCACCCTCACAATCCCTCGTCACTCAGCTGATGCTGTATCCAACAATGAATTGGCCCCTTTTTTTTGGATCAATTAAATTGATACCTGCTTTTCCACAGCCTCACTAAACATACCCAACAGGTGGGAGGCCAACTCCGTCACAAACTGCTTGTAAACATCTGCCGGAACGCCATCCGGGGCGTTCCCTAACTGCATCCTACTAGTACACTCCATTAACCAAGCCAGCCTCTTCCCCTCCTCCAACTTTGGGAACTCCAACCCATCCAGAAACCACCGCCTCCGCCACTAGCTCAGCCCAACACAACCCTCATTGAACGCCTGAAACACCTCATTTATCCTCTCCGGCTCTGACACCACCTCCCCCTTCGCTGCCCTCATCTGCAAAACTTTCCTGGACGCGGCCTGACTGCGTACCTGGTGGGCCAACATAATACTCGCCTTCTCCCCATACTCATACTGCACCCCCCTCGCCCTCTGCAGCTGCCCCATCACCTTGCCCATCATCAACCAGTTAAACTGCCTCTGAAATCTCTTCCTCTCAGCCAACAGCTACTTCATCGGGGCCGCTAAGTATCTCCTATCCAACCCAACAATCTCATCCAATAATCGTCGGAACTCCTCTCTCCTCAACCTATCTCTATGGGACTTGAACAAATTAATTTCCCATTGGACCACCTTCAAGGCCTCCCAAAATGTAGCTGCTGACACCTGACCATTCTGGTTGGGCTCCACATGGTTCTTTATTAGCGCTCTCACACTTCCACAAAACTCCTTATCAGCCAAAATCCTGAGTCCAACCTCCAGCCTGGCCTCTGCTTTTTTTTAAATTTAGAGTACCCAATTCATTTTTTCCAATTAAGAGGCAATATAGCGTGGCCAATCCACCTACCCTGCACATCTTTGGGTTGTGGGGGTGAGACCCGCCCATATACTGGGAGAATGTGCAAACTCCACACTAACAGTGACCTGGGGCCGGGTTTGGATCCAGGTCCTCTCTGCCGTGAGGTAGTAGTGCTGACCACTGCGCTGTTTTGTTATGTAATTCGGAATACCACAAGCTGCCACTTGATACAGTTTTAAAAGATGCTCCAGACTTTGAAGTGAGTTCAATGTGTTTTATTGAAGTATTAGCACAGTTCTCAATGAGTTTGACTCTCTGCTAATCTAAATGTAGCAACTCAGTCTAACGGAACCAGCCTTCTCTGAGCCATGTGCTGGGGTGTGATGCTGAGGATACATCGTGTCTCACTCTGTAGATGTTGGTCTGGTGGAAAGAGGTGGGTGTGAGTGCCTAATCCCTTTATAGTGAGATACCACCCTGAGTATCCTGACTGCTCATTGGTCATGTCCTATTCTATAGGCTATTCTCAGGGCTGCAGACTGAGATAAACATCAACTGCTGCTGGAGGATCATCAACTTGGTGAAAGACGCTTATTGGTCTGACCGAAACCATGGTCTTCCAGCACAAAAATGCTGTCCGGACCGAGTGTTGCAGACTGTTGCCGGGACATTACCCAGTCCTGTCCC